>NC_084613.1:75117608-75402608 GCF_033978795.1 Nerophis ophidion
ACAAGAACATGCTTGAAAAATGTTTTAATCATGTAGCTTATAGGTGCGACGGTTCGAGCGAAAAATACTTCATTTTGATGGTCTACACTGAGGTTGGACTGTTGGTTTTCTGACATGGACTTGTTTCTTCGGCATTGTCCACACGTTTAAGTCAGGATTTTGAGAAGCCCATTCTAGCCTGATTTAGCCATTCCTTTACCACTTTGTGTTTGGGGTCATCATTTGTTGCTTTTTATTTTTATTCTTATTGTAATATTTCTCAATTTTGTTTCCATTTAAACCCCCATTATTTACTTTTTTAATTGATCTCAACTCTGTACACTGCTGCTGGAATTTTAATTTTCCTGAAGGAACTCTCCTGAAGGAATCAATAAATTACTATCTATCTATCTATCTATCTATCTATCTATCTATCTATCTATCTATCTATCTATCTATCTATCTATCTATCTATCTATCTATCTATCTATCTATCTATCTATCTATCTATCTATCTATCTATCTATCTATCTATCTATCTATCTATCTATCTATCTATCTATCTATCTATCTATCTATCTATCTATCTATCTATCTATCTATCTATCTATCTATCTATCTATCTATCTATCTATCTATCTATCTATTTATTTATTTATTTATTACTGGCCCTAAGACCCAACCTCCTGGCTAATGATTTTAGGTTCTCTTGAAGAATTTGGATGTAATCCTCCTTTTTCATTGTCCCATTTACTCTCTCTAAAGCACCAGTTCCATTAGCAGCAAAACAGGCCCAGAGTATAATACTACCACCACCATGCTTGACGGTAGGAATGGTGATCCTGGGATTAAAGGCCCCACCTTTTCTCCTCCAAACATATTGCTGGGTTTTGTGGCCAAACAGCTCAATTTTTGTTTCATCTGACCACAGAACATTCCTCCAGAAGGTCTTATCTCTGTCCATGTGATCAGCAGCAAACTGTAGATGGATAGATATTTGGTTACATGTACCTTGGCAATAAGGCACTTTTGGTAGCCATTCCACAATCTGGCAACATATGGACAAAGATAAGACCTTCTGGAGGAGAGTTCTGTGGTCAGATGAAACAAAAATTGAGCTGTTTGGCCACAATACCCAGCAATATGTTTGGAGGAGAAAAGGTGAGGCCTTTAATCCCAGGAACACCATGTCTACTGTCAAGCATGGTGGTGGTAGTATAATGCTCTGTGGTCAGATGAAACAAAAATTGAGCTGTTTGGCCACAATACCCAGCAATATGTTTGGAGGAGAAAAGGTGAAGCCTTTAATCCCAGGAACACCATGTCTACTGTCAAGCATGGTGGTGGTAGTATTATGCTCTGGGCCTGTTTTGCTGTCAATGGAACTGATGCTTTACAGAGAGTTAATTGGACAATGAAAAAGTAGGATTACCTCCAAATTCTTACACGACAACTTAGTCATTTGCTCGGAGTGTGGGTCTTGGGGCACAGTTTGGTGTTCCAACAGGACAATGACCCCCAAAAGTGGCAAAGAAATGGCTAAATCAAGCTAGAATTAAGGTTTTAGAATGGCCTTCCCAAAGTCCTGACTTAAACGTACTGCCATGAAGAGCCGACCAAAAAAGGACATCTACAGAGACAACTTCCACCTTAATTAGCACAGAAGAGTAATTATCTGCAGAGCGGTGCATATTTGTGTTCAGGGAGGTTTTGAGGCCGCTCTAACAGATTAATTAGGACCTTTAACTTCATTTCTAATACAAGAAAATTAATCTGCAAAAATATGAGCGATCTCGAAGGAGGTGCCTGTCGGCGTCTTGACGTCTCTCCCCCCGTTTGCCGTCGTTTATTAAAAACTCGCTTTTATCTCACCTCTCCCCTGTCGTACTTTATAGATTTATTTTTTTTTGTTCATAAACACGGCCCGTACTTCATAAACGTCTCAATTTTCCCGTCTATTAAGATTACTTCAAAAGCGCCAGGGCATGCGTGAAATAATGTGCCGATAATACGCCGGATCGCTGGAGGCTAAAGAACAGCAGCCGAGCAGGGGCGGTGGCGTGCGCGCTGGCACGACGCGAGGGATGTTATCACGTTTAATAAAAGAACAAGTGATCACCTCCGACCACGAGGCAGCGAGGGAGAAAAGGTTGTGTGAGTTGTGGAGTAATTGAGTCCATGAAAAATGAGCTCTGGAAGGCTCAGCGGTTTACTAGCAAAAAGAACACACTTTTGTTCACACTGTTGTGGGGCGGCTGGTTTGCTAATACCTGAGTTATGTGCAGGGACTTGAAACTTTTGTCATCAAGGTACTTTTTGACTGACAGTCAGAATTCATCACGTCCCCCCATGAGTTGAGTCACTTCCTGTTTACCCCCCTTAAAGGTGTCTGAAGGCTTTGCTCATCCTAAACATAAACACTGGGGTCAACTGACTTCCCTTTAAGTCAAGGGTCGGCAACAAAAAATGTTGAAAGAGGCATAATCGGACCAAAAATACAAAAAACAAATCTGTCCGGAGCCGCAAAACATGAAAAGCTGTATTTAAGTCTTATAATGAAGGCAACACATGATGTAAGTATCTATATTAGTTATAGTAGCCTACTATCAAAATTACTTCAAAAGTCTTATATGAGTGTTATAGTGAAGGCAACACATGATGTAGCTATTATAGCCTACTATCAAAATGACTGTGGGGTCTACATGTGTGAGTGTGTGTGTGTGTGTGTGTGTGTGTGTGTGTGTGTGTGTGTGTGTGTGTGTGTGTGTGTGTGTGTGTGTGTGTCTATACATATGTATATATATACATATATGTGGATATATAATTTATATATGTGTGTGTGTATATATATATATATATATATATATATGTATATACATATGTGTGTGTATATTTATATGTATGTACAGTATATATATGTATGTATCTCTTACATCATGTATTGCCTTCACTATAACGCGACATAAACTTAGTCTCTAAACACGGGTACAGTCGCCCATAACACCAAAATAGGTGCTTGATTGGTTGCCAATCGTTTTCATTACAGAAAAGATGACTAAAAAGATTGAAGAAATATAAAAAAAATGGTTTAATATTCTCGACAAAGTACATTGTACAATAAGCAGCAACAATTTAAAAATAGAACAAAACGTTATAATGCAAGACAAATATATGTTAATACTATACTTAATAATAGGTTTGTTTTAAATGTATATTCACATTTTTTGCATTTTAAATATGCATCATAGCAAATCATGCGATGACATATATATGATGTGTATGTATATATATATATATGTGTGTGTGTGTGTATGTATATATATGTGTGTTTGTGTGTGTGTTTGTATATATATTTTTTATATGTATATATATATATATGTATGTGTGTATATATGGATGTATATGTATATTTGTAGAAAATGTATGTATGTATGTATGTATCTATATGTATGTGTATATATGCGTGTATATATAGATATATACAAACCCCGTTTCCATATGAGTTGGGAAATTGTGTTAGATGTAAATATAAATGGAATACAATGATTTGCAAATCCTTTTCAACCCATATTCAGTTGAATGCACTACAAAGACAACATATTTGATGTTCAAACACATAACATTTTTCTTTTTTTTTTTGCGAATATTAATTAACTTAGAATTTCATGGCTGCAATACGTGCAAAAGTAGTTGGGAAAGGGCATGTTCACCACTGTATTACGTCACCTTTTCTTTTAACAACACTCAATAAACGTTTGGGAACTGAGGAAACTAATTGTTGAAGCTTTGAAAGTGGAATTCTTTACCATTCTTGCTGGATGTACAGCTTAAGTTGTTCAACAGTCCGGGGTCTTGTTTTTGTATTTTACGCTTCATAATGCACCACACATTTTTGATGGGAGACATGTCTGGACTGCAGGCGGGCCAGGAAAGTACCCGCACTCTTTTACTACAAAGCCACGCTGTTGTAACATGTAGCTTGGCATTGTTTTGCTGAAATAAGCAGGGGTGTCCATGATAACGTTGCTTGGATCACAACATATGATGCTCCAAAACCTGTATGGACCATTCAGCATTAATGGTGCCTTCACAGATGTTCAAGTTACCCATGCCTTGGGCACAAATGCACCCCCATACCATCACAGATGCTGGCTTTTGAACTTTGCGCCTATAACAATTCTGATGGTTATTTTCCTCTTTGTTCCGGAGGACACCACGTCCACAGTTTCCAAATATAATTTGAAATGTGGACTCTTCAGAACACTTTTTCAATTTGCATCAGTCCATCTTAGATGAGCTCGGGCCCAGAGAAGCTGGCGGCTTTCCTCGGTGTTGTTGATAAATGGCTTTCGCTTTGCATTGTAGAGTTTTAACTTGCACTTACAGATGTAGCGACCAACTGTAGTTACTGTCAGTGGTTTTCTGAAGTGTTCCTGAGCCCATGTGGTGATATCTTTTACACACTGCTGTCGATTTTTGATGCGGTACCGCCTGAGGGGTCAAAGATCCGTAATATCATCACTTACGTGCAGTGGTTTCTCCAGATTCTCTGAACCTTTTGATGATTTTATGGACAGTAGATGGTAAAATCCCTAATTTTAATTGTCCATGTTAGATGCACCATAAAAAGACTTAAGATGGAAATTAGCATGGTGCTGAATCTGGTGCAACCATCTTCTTAATGTAACTGCACATCGTCTTTCAAATAAACAACTTCATGCATGTATACATACATACATATGAGGGCTGGCATGAGACGTGCCTCAACGTTGGCAATATTTTTTTCTTTCTTTGTTTAGTTTATTTCGAACATGAACACACTTACAGCATAGCACATCACAGAATTTTATATCATTTCTCTTTACATCATGTCTGAATGTTCAAATCCAGGCTGAAAACCTTTTTATGTAATTGTTTTTATGGAAACTAAAATAATTTTGTCTATACTCTTTGATCTATTTTCTGTTGTTCTTATGATGATTTTATTTTCAGATTTTAAATTGGATTGTGATTATTGTTATCAAAATGTTATTGTTGCGTTGTAATTTTTTGTAAAGCACTTTATATTGCCTTGTGTAGGAACAGTGTTCTATAAATAAAGTTGCCTTGCCACGTTCAGGTCAGCAATAGTTTAAAAAGCAGGTCAGACTGTCAGAATGCTTTTTGCTTACAAAGTGTTATTGAACAACATCACCACAAAACAATTGTTGCAAGTGGCCGAGTCTGCTTTTATTTAGCACCAAAATGAAGCACTAAGAACGTATTTTTCGGATTATAAATCGCTCCGGAGTATACGTCGCACCAGCCGAAAATGCATAATAGAGAAGGAAAAAAACATATATACATCGCACTGGAGTATAATTCGCATTTTTGGGGGAAATTTATTTGATAAAACCCAACACCAAGAATAGACATTTGAAAGGCAAATTAAAATAAATAAAGAATAGTGAACAACAGGCTGAATAAGTGTACGTTATATGAAGCATAAATAACCAACTGAGAAGGTGCCTGGTATGTTAACGTATCATATTATGGTAAGAGTCATTCAAATAACTATAACATATAGAACATGCTATACGTTTACCAAACAATCTGTCACTCCTAATCGATAAATCAGATTAAATCTTCATCCTCGATGTTGCTTCTAAACAACTCTGCCAACTCCAAAGCTATGCGCCGCTTCCTCTTGTCGTTTTCTGCTGCATATCACTACGTCCAGCTTGTAATCTGCAGTACATGATTTTCTTTTCGGTCCAAGTTTCGTTCAGCTCTTCTCAGTTTTTATAAGTTACCGCCAACGATGAAATGATCCATTTTAATAGCTATGTTAGTATCATATAGCATATAGCAGTTAACATTCCATGACCCACAGTGCACTTCTGCCATGACCCTCCCCGCCGAATTTTTATTGGTTGACGTGTATGTGACAATTGCTGAAGTGTGTGTGACGATTGCTGATATTTTCTTCGTCACTTCCGCGAATGAGATAAATAATATTATTTGATATTTTACGGTAATGTGTTAATAATTTCACACACAAGTCGCTCCGGAGTATTTGTCGCACCCCCGTCCAAACTATGAAAAAAACTGCGACTTATAGTCCGAAAAATACAGTAGTTTCTACATTAATGAAACCGGGTTTTAGTGCCTATCCCTAGTCCCAACAGTATCCCAACACAGGTACTCAATGGCGGGAGGAGGATGGGGTTTCAATGTCACAACTATTCTTTTGTAAAGTTGATAGTCTAATCCGACTACTCCGACTGGAATTGCCGTATAGTTGACTACTAGCGTACTGCACAAAACTACCAGTGCCAACCCCAGGTGAACTGCACCAAAGTGCGCACCATGAATCGCATTTTAACAATTTTGGTTCGGTCCTCTATAAGTGTGAACACAGCCTTAAAGGGGAACATTATCACAATTTCAAAAGGGTTGAAAACAATAAAAATCAGTTCCCAGTGGCTTGTTGTATTTTTTGAAGTTTTTTTCCGAATTTTACCGGTCTCGGAATATCCCTAAATAAAGCTTTAAAGTGCCTTATTTTCGCTCTCTGCGAAGACACTGGCCATTTCCCTGTGACGTCATACAGTGCTGCCAATGTAAACAAACAATGGGAATACCTCAGCAAGATATAGCGACATTAGCTCGGATTCAAACTCGGATTTCAGCGACTTAAGCGATTCAACAGATTACGCATGTATTGAAGCATATGGTTGGACTATGAAAGTATTGAAGAAGAAACTGAAGCTATTGAGCGAATAGCTATTGACGCTATTGATAGCCATAGGATGGCGGAATAGCTGCGTTAGCATCGCCGGTCGGCACAACAGCGGTAAAATGTGCGGACCAAACGACCAGGACTTTCGCATCTTTTGACACTGGAGCAACTTAAATCCGTTGATTGGTAAGTGTTTTTTTCGCATTAAATGTGGGTGGAAGGAAGCGTAATATAGTCGCAAATGCATCTACAGGTTATCCATACATCTCTGTGCCATGTCTGCTTTAGCATCGCCGGTAAAATGTGGAGACACTCCGGCACATTCAATGGGGGTCTGGCGGCAGACACTTTCGCATCTTCGGGCCAGTGGTGCAACTTGAATCCCTCCCTGTTAGTGTTGTTACACCCTCTGACAACACACCGTCGAGGCATGATGTCTCCAAGGTTCCAAAAAATAGTCAAAAAAACGGGAAATATCAGAGCTGAGACCCGGTGTTTGCAATGTGTTGAAAATGAAAATGGTGGGTGTTTTACCTCGGCGATGTCACATTCTGACGTCATCGCCTCCAGCGCGATAAACAGAAAGGCGTTTAATTTGCCAAAATTCACCCATTTAGAGTTCGGAAATCGGTTAAAAAAATATATGGTCTTTTTTCTGCACCATCAAGGTATATATTGACGCTTACATAGGTCTGGTGATAATAATCCCCTTTAATCTGCTCAAATGGTGAAGCCTTGGCAGAAGTTTGCACTCTCTTGATACTTTTTGTTTAACGTGTTCCCACAACATGCTTGTGTAATTTAGTCCTGGCTGGGAATCTCTTTTCCCGCTCGTTTGAGGCTTCCCAGCATGTTCAGTATATCAGTGCTGACATGTGGTTTCAAGCTCCAGTCTCGGACAGCGCTGACGCCTTTTGCAACTGTGTCATTGTATCACATATTTTTAATGGGGTATAAATGGAACTAGTGCACTCTGTCCCATGCAGCTTTGTGGCTGGGTAAACACAGTCTGGTATCAGCTTGTACCTTGAAGGGACTGGGAATGTTCATGTGATATGGTGATGGCATACATCATTGCTAATGATGGTCGGAACTTGACAACTGAGGCTAATTATGGCTGCTATTCATTTACTGCTTATTATTGTATTGTACTCAATTGTATTATATTGACTGCCATAAAAAGCAAGGATATCATAGATACATATTTCCCATGATGTTGGTATTAATAGGAAAACGAGCTATAATGTGGTAATTGGTTTGGTTTGGCAATATTAGCTCAGTGGTTTACAATTATTTCACTGCCATACCCCGCCTGAATTGAAACACCCGATTATATACAAGTACTACATTATTTTATATATACAATTATTTATAATAATAATACTTGTTTATCACTGTTAATTGATTCAGAACATGACTGCGACAAAATAATTTTCGCAAAGGAGAAATGAATCATAAATCAAATATTTTATAGCTAGAGCATAGAAAAACTCTTTACAACCTTTTAAATACATTTTTCAACTATAAGAAAACCCTCTGGACATGAAATAACATCCTTTAGTCACGTTTACATTCATTTAATGCAAAAGATTGGCTGAGCCAATCAGTGGCCCCGATACTGAACATCCCTGATTGGTCTGGTGTCCTCTTGGGTCCTACCTATATAACTATAATATTGATATTTTTAGATATTTTCTGCTTGAAAATGCTTAATTTACGACCAACACATTGTGTAATATGCTTTCAAAAATGTTTCAAACAGCGTGATGTGGCGAGGTAACGACTGTATTATTATTATTATTATTATTATTTTAATAATTATTATATTATGAAAAGCATCTGCCCGAATGCAGCTGAGATGGGCTCCAGCACCCCCCGGCCCCCCAAAAGGAACAAGCGGTAGAAAATGGACGGGTTATTTGAATAGTTAATAATAATAATAATAATTGGCCCTAGTGTTTGAATGTGAGTGTGAATTTTGTCTGTCTATCTGTGTTGGCCCTGCGAGGAGGTGGCGACTTGTCCAGGGTGTACCCCGCCTTCCCCCCGATTGTAGCTGAGATAGGCGCCAGCGCCCCCCGCAACCCCAAAAGGAAATAAGCGGTAGAAAATGGATGGATGGATAATAATTAGGGCTGGGCAACGATTAAAAATGTTAATCGAAGTTAATCACACTATGTCTCCGATTAATCGCGATTAACTGCATTGTATACGCAAAGCCCAATAATGAATTCAAAAGTAGTGTGTAGTGCACCTTTATTGGAATATTCTCCCACATGAACAAAAGCGCCAAAACATGTTGTGCAAACACAATTTAAATCAGTCCTTGTTAAACAGTAGCAGTTAAATAGCATATTTGATGAAAATCAACTCAAAAAATGTAAATACAAACATTTAAGCTTATTTCCAATGCCAGGGTATTTAAGTTATCCTGTTTGTTATGGAAAATAAATATAATCTACATACAAATCTCTGAGCCACAATCATAACATCTGAACAGGCAATTTCTGAGGTAACAGCAGAAACATTTTTTTTTTATCAGGGTCTTATGTTTAAAAAACCTATATTATAGGTAGTGGGCTGTTTTAGGGAATTTTTGATCAAATTATCCGTAGTAGCAATATTAATAATGTTGTGTTTATTCTGCGTAGTGCACTTAAAATAAGTATGACCATATCTAGGAATTGATATGATGGTCCCTCTCTTTAAGAAGGGGGACCGGAGGGTGTGTTCCAACTATCGTGGGATCACACTCCTCAGCCTTCCCGGTAAGGTTTATTCAGGTGTACTGGAGAGGAGGCTTCGCCGGATAGTCGAACCTCGGATTCAGGAGGAACAGTGTGGTTTTCGTCCTGGTCGTGGAACTGTGGACCAGCTCTATACTCTCGGCAGGGTTCTTGAGGGTGCATGGGAGTTTGCCCAACCAGTCTACATGTGCTTTGTGGACTTGGAGAAGGCATTCGACCGTGTCCCTCGGGAAGTCCTGTGGGGAGTGCTCAGAGAGTATGGGGTATCGGAATGTCTTATTGTGGCAGTCCGCTCCCTGTATGATCAGTGCCAGAGCTTGGTCCGCATTGCTGGCAGTAAGTCGGACACGTTTCCAGTGAAGGTTGGACTCCGCCAAGGCTGTCCTTTGTCACCGATTCTGTTCATAACTTTTATGGACAGAATTTCTAGGCGCAGCCAAGGCGTTGAGGGGTTCCGGTTTGGTGGCCACGGGATTAGGTCTCTGCTTTTTGCAGATGATGTAGTCCTGATGGCTTCATCTGGCCGGGATCTTCAGCTCTCACTGGATCGGTTCGCAGCCGAGTGTGAAGCGACCGGAATGAGAATCAGCACCTCCAAGTCCGAGTCCATGGTTCTCGCCCGGAAAAGGGTGGAGTGCCATCTCCGGGTTGGGGAGGAGACCCTGCCCCAAGTGGAGGAGTTCAAGTACCTAGGAGTCTTGTTCACGAGTGGGGGAAGAGTGGATCGTGAGATCGACAGGCGGATCGGTGCGGCGTCTTCAGTAATGCGGACGTTGTATCGATCCGTTGTGGTGAAGAAGGAGCTGAGCCGGAAGGCAAAGCTCTCAATTTACCGGTCGATCTACGTTCCCATCCTCACCTATGGTCATGAGCTTTGGGTCATGACCGAAAGGATAAGATCACGGGTACAAGCGGCCGAAATGAGTTTCCTCCGCCGGGTGGCGGGGCTCTCCCTTAGAGATAGGGTGAGAAGCTCTGCCATCCGGGAGGAACTCAACGTAAAGCCGCTGCTCCTCCACATCGAGAGGAGCCAGATGAGGTGGTTCGGGCATCTGGTCAGGATGCCACCCGAACGCCTCCCTAGGGATGTGTTTAGGGCACGTCCAGCTGGTAGGAGGCCACGGGGAAGACCCAGGACACGTTGGGAAGACTATGTCTCCCGGCTGGCCTGGGAACGCCTCGGGATTCCCCGGGAAGAGCTAGACGAAGTGGCTGGAGATAGGGAAGTCTGGGCTTCCCTGCTTAGGCTGCTGCCCCCGCGACCCGACCTCGGATAAGCGGAAGATGATGGATGGATGGATGGATATGATGGGAATTTTCCGATTGTTCGCTTGGTGCTTTGATAAACTGAACGCATATACATGGTACTATATTGTGATGTTATGAGCCAGGGAAAAAAAGAACTACCCTACCCAGCATGCAACAGGAGTGACGAGCATGCGCGGTAGCCCGGTATATGTTGTGTCGCCATGACGGCATCTTGTATGTTGTGATATGCACGCTCTGAAAGCAAACGTTAAGAACTCAGCCAACACTCCTCGTCTGCATTATTCATAAATAGACAGACAACACAAATACTCCGCTGCTTCACAGGCCGCTGGATGTAGCCGGCAAAGTATTCCCATGCTAGCTAGCCGGTCTAGCAAGCACGCGTCATTCAGTCCAAAACGGCCCGATCTATCCACATTCAGAATTGTCTGGCGGTCGTAAGTGATCCCGGAGTGACCCCGCTGTAAGCCAGCCATGAAATTTGCAGAAGTGTCCGGTATTTTTGCCAAATGTTCCATCTTTACCAAGAGCCCCTCGACGCCGAAGTATATCCGGGAGATGCCATCTTGTTAAGAAAAGGCGTTAACAAAATAAAAGCATGTAAACAACATACGCAAATGTGCGCTAAAATAATTGTCCGCGTTAATAGATTGATGAGTTAACGCGTAATTAACGCATTAATTTGCCCACCCCTAATAATAATAATACAAATAATAATAATAATCACGGATCAGCCGAATAATATGGATGTATTGTTTTTTTTAAATAATATAATATAATAAGAAGAAGGATAAATAATTATTGATAATTATTATTTTTATATGATACTATTTTAAAATATTGGTTATTAAAATAATATCATTAATAATAACGTGTGTATATATATATATATATATATATATATATATATATATATATATATATATATATATATATATATATATATATATATATATATTAGGTGTAACAGTACACAAAAATTTCCGTTCGGTACCTACCTCGGTTTAGAGGTCACGGTTCGGTTAATTTTTGGTACAGTAGGAAAAGAACAAAATCTAAAAAAATGTATTTACCAAATTTGTAAACAATGGCTTTATCCTTTTAACATTGGGAACACTATAATAATTCTGCCCATGTTAATCCACATTAAACTGCCTCAAGTTGTTGCTTTGATTAAATAAAATGAAAAAAACGTTCTTCTACATATAAAAAGTGCAACATTAAACAGTTTCCATTGAAACTGTTTAATGTCAACTCATCATGCTTAATTTATTACAGCATTTGGGAAGCCTGTTGTTGACTTTTATTATGTAAATGTTGTATTTTAATCAACATGTGATAACAGGGACCCTGCTATTCAAAACTAGGCTGCTACATTATTAATGATGAATGTAACTATAGCTGAAAAATTGTACAATTGCAATAGGAGAGACTATTCATCCCTAAACACAATGGGGTTCAATGAAATAACAGACAGACAGGGCTTTGCTGACCTTAACACACACACATGCACGCGCACGCACGCAGACACGCTCACACACACACACAGAGCAAAATGAGCTAACGTTACGCTAAAAGCTAATTAGCCTTCACCTCAAGCCTATACTGTGAACTAGCTGAGCTGCAGGTTAAGTTTCTAGAAGGTCAACTGGCTCATAGGGATGTTTGTAATAGTTGTGACTGGGAACTGTTTAGTATAATTTGGGTAGAGTCCGCTGCTCCCCTGCTAAACTAATATATCTGCTCGACGCTGAAGCATTGACATGCGTTCTGAATACACACTGCTGATTGGCTGTTACATCGCTCTGAATACGCACTGCTGATTGGCTTTGTATGTAACCAATCAGATGGTTGTGTGGGCGGGACAATGCTGGTTGCTCATTGCTCAGACAGTGGCAGAAAGCAGAGCAGCTTGTGAAGGCTTCTGCTTCCAAACTCGTTCAGTACGCCCGCGTGCCCAACCGAAACCCCCGAACCGAAACGGTTCAATATAAATACAAGTACCGTTACACCCCTGATATATATATATACATATATATATATATATATAGATATGTGTGTATATATAGATATGTGTGTATATGTATATATATATATATATATATATATATATATATATATATATATATATATATATATATATATAAAAATATACATATATATATGTATATATATGTCTATCCATCCATTTCTACCGCTTATTTCTTTTTGAGGTCGCGGGGGGCGCTGGTGCCTATCTCAGCTACAATCGGCATTCACTGTATCAGTAATATGCAGAGAACACTAAAACATTCTTTGGATTCATTTATTGTACTTTTTTATTGGATTTACAGCATCTATATAGGATCTCACAACAAATTTTACTAGAAAAGGGGCTCATGTGCTGCAACACATGTTGGAATTCATGTTTCCGCTCAATAAACCGCTGCACTCCCTTTGCCGGCAGCACTTCTGCACCCCCAAACTATGATGGCGTTCCCACAAGCATGCGTGTAGTCACTTGCCTTACCGGTTATTAAGATAATTGTGTTTTTTTTTTCAGTAAATAGTACACTATAAAAGTTAGACACTGACTACTCTGAAGTATCTAGTTTGCTTTGTATAGTATTGTCCCATGAAAATACATATTGTAGACAACAAGGGGAGTGGTCGTGCTTGAGGGCTATTTCAAAGACAACATTGCAAACTAGCAAATTTAAAAAATGAGGGCCGAGACCAGTTTAGAACCAAGCAGGGCAAATTTACACTGCTGCAAACGACAATAACACAACAAGAAATACACGCTCAAAATGTAGATGACGACCATGTATCCCACCGGACTTCCACCGTTATTGTTTATTAAACTGTACATATAGCTAATACATAAGCTAAACTAAATATTGCACTTGTACACTCCTGCAAAACATAATCAACTAATTAACGTATTGTTGAATTAGTAGTTCACTAGTATATTTTTAGGTGTACCTAATGGTGTGTCCAGTTAGGTTGAATTAAATGGAATGCTTGATTGTATGAAACAACCACATAATTCATGTGTGTGTGTGTGTGTGTTATTGTATTTCCACCCTTCTTGAGACATCAACAAGGAAAAGTTCCTTCCATATGAGGACATCCTGGTCCAAAAACAGAAAAACCATTGCATCTACCAGAGAGCCAAATACTTGAGTCCGTGAACATAGCACCAAAGTCAGCATTTTTTGTTAATTTAATGTGCCTACAAAAGTAAATATTGACAGGTGCAAAGGCAGCAATATATAATAAATCGAGACGTCAGATAAAGGAGGACTTCCCTATTCATCCCCGAAAAAAAACGCCAGGTGAACAACTGATTTTACAACTTACGGTGCTGAGGTAAGACAACCCGTGTCCCATATGTGTCCATAGGATGGTCAAATACACTACGGTGCTGAGACTATAATGGCCATTAACAGTTAGCTTCTACAGCTGTGTTGCCCAAATTGCGGCACAGTGACTCTTTATTCATTGGTTTTAAGCACATTACAATAAAACAAAAGAATAGAGATCTCATTTGGTGGTGTAATCGATCACAATTAGGTTGGGCCCAAAAAGGAAGGATTTTTCAAATTGACTGTGCTGTGCTTTTAAAAGTGCTCCCCCTTTGGTCAACATATGAAATAACAAGTGTGTGTAAAAATTTGAAATAATCCCCCTCTGGCCAACATATGTAAAAGGTGTGTGTATATATGTATATGAATATATATATATATATATATATATATATATATATATATATATATATATATATTTTTTTTTTTATATATATATATATATATATATATATATATATATATATATATATATATATATGTATATATATATATATATATAATGTGTGTGTGTGTGTATAGAGACATACTGTAATAACTTGAAGTAAATAATGAAGATTAAAAACGAATTACAACCCCAAAAAAATTATAATAATTATATAAAAGCTTACCTTTTTTATATTTGCACAGTATGTATATATTATTAATGTTGTAAATTCAAATCGTTATATATCTACAAAGGGTGGTCCTAAAGAGGTAGGCATTTTTCTCAGGTCTCAAGAAGGTATGAAATACAATAATTTGTGCGTGTGCGTGTGTGTGTTTGCATATTGTCACTTTGTCCCTGCTGATGAGAATGGTGAAAGGTTTCATGAAGAAGTGTGTGTGTGTGTGTGTGTGTGTGTGTGTGTGTGTGTGTGTGTGTGTGTGTGTGTGTGTGTGTGTGTGTGTGTGTGTGTGTGTGTGTGTGTGTGTGTGTGTGTGTGTGTGTGTGTGTGCGCTGTACATATCCTCTATGGCACCCATTCTATCACGACAGCAAACTCTCAAAGTCAAAACATGTCAATTATTTGTACTCCCATGTGTGTGTGTGTGTGTGTGTGTGTGTGTGTGTGTGTGTGTATTTGTGTGTGTGTGAAATGCCTATATTCCGGTCCGGGTTTCCCAATCTCTGTGATTTTACTTGTGGTTTTGAAATAAGTGAAGAAGAAATGTGAAAATAAAAAAAATAAACTAGTCCACTCCCTTCCACGTAGTCTGAAAGGGGAAAGATATATGAACATCCCATTACTATGGTAACTAGCCGCAATATTCAGAGCTGCCCGGGTGTGTTTCTTCCTCACGCTTTGACGAGAGGCCATAGCTGACAGGGCGTCCACACACACACACACACACACACACACACACACACACACACACACACACACACACACACACACACACACACAAAAGGAAGATGTGGAGCAATGAAAACTGACCAATACAGGATTAATATATATATATATATATATATATATATATATATATATATATATATATATATATATATATATAAATATATATATATATATATTTATATATATATATATATATATATTTATATATATATATATATATATATATATATATATATATATATATATTATAATATTGTCTGGAAATGTATTTTCTTAAATACATATTGAATTGCATGTTTTGTTTTTATTTTTAAATCACACATAAAGATTTTTTTTTAATCTTTATGTTAAATTTACAATTGCGGACCATGCGGACAGACCAATACAGGGGCCAGGCATGTAAAATCACCTCTTTGATATTACTAATTAAAAATGTATAGTCACCAAAATTAGGGAGACAGTCACATATATTTTGGGAAGAAATAATAAGGCATTAACACACAGGGGGTGTATTAAATTATAGTCAATACAGACCGACCAATACGGACTCACCAATATAAGTGTTCTGTATCTAATACAATGTTTGTTTTCCAATAAGAAATATTTAATTATTTGAAGAAAAAAATAATAAATCACACAGCTTATATTTAAAATCCTCCTTGTGAAATGAACACATCTAATATTATTACTTTAATAATACTAATACTCATTTATTTCTAAAAACACGCAACACATCTGGTAGTTGTGTTGAATTACATTTTGCTACTTAAAAAGATATAACAGTATATTGCCCAGACTTATCAATACAGGAAGCCAGCAACTTAATTGTAGTAATATACATTTAATTTCTAAAAATACACAAATAGTACTACCTGTATGAAATTGATTTTTTTAAATTAAGAAAAAACTATAACATGAAGTATTTTGCCCAGACTGAGCAATACAGGTACCAAGCAACTCATTTTACTTTAATTGTAGTAACACTTATTTGCTTCTAAAAACAAACCAAGTACCTATATTAAATACAATTTTGCAAATTCAAATTAACTATGACATATATTGCCCAGACTGACCAATACAAGGCCCAAAATAATATTATTTCAAATTTATAGTAATTACACTGATGTACTGTCGAGAGAGAGGAAGTGAGAGAAAAACATTATTAAATAGAATTTTAACCATTTAAAAAAAACGTTAATATATATTTCCCAGACTGATTAACACAGGGAGTTTGAGGTAGGAATAAAATCAATTAAACAAAATGTTCTTAAACTTGGAAATTATAAATGTTAAGCCATTTAAACGAACCTGATTTATTGGTCTTGGGGGTTTATTTGGTAGGCTTAGAATATATTAAAAACAGAAAAAAAATGCTACACCAATTTAGTTTTTTTGTATTTTAAGAATGTGCTAGTGCAGAGGATGTACAGTATGCCATTATCATGCCCCAGTTATACAAGTCCTTAAGTTGCACATATTAACAGTGACAGTCTCTGCCTCTGGTTAGAGATGATCATTACATCCACATGCAACCAACAGTATGCCAGCGTTTCCATGTTTCGTATTTGTTCATGGAATACAGAATATATTGCTTTATTTCTTTATTTTAGCAGCAGCAGCACTCAGACAAGATTAGCGTTTACTTACCATTTAAATCCGTTTAGGGGCCTCCCGCTTGATCATTAAAAATTCAACATAAGCAAGGTCCTTTTTTTTTTCCAATGCCACCTTCATCAGGTGAAAAAAACTGTTATAAATGAATAATACATGGCTTGTATTTTTTACTTGGACTTTTCAGCATGTTGGCTTTTAATGTACATGTGTTATTGATGTTTTAGATGTACTTTTATCACATTGGATTATGTTAGGTTATGAATCCATGATGCTCATCTTAAGACTAGTCAGAGCATCTTTTTTAGGAGTTTTTGTGTGCCTAATTTTTATGAATTTCAGATATTTTTTATATATTTCAGATGTTTTTTTTCCCACATTAACATTACAGTAGTTCACATTTTCACAAGGTTCTTACATTAGTATTGAATGGTTCTTACATTAGTATTGACTGAAAAAAGACATTTAGTTAATTTATTTTCAACGCAACAAACCAAAAATACTCTCCGCCTTCAAACAATTTTAAACAAAATAGCATCTTCAATACAATATTGTCATCTGGAAAAAAACAATTCTAATATTAAAACAAAATTCCAAGAATAAACATATTTAGTATATAATCACAGGATACATATCATATATTATTACATCCAGTCAAAAAAATAAATTCATTCATTACATCATTTGTTGATTATATACATTTTTACATTATATTGTATAGAGATATCTTGGAAAAATTATTTACAAGCACATTTGTTATTATTTTTTTATTTATTGCTATTAATTACTCCATTATTTACATATTTATGTTGTACATTTTTCACAATTGTATTTATAGTTTCATTAGATTCCTGTTATAGTTATTAATCAAAACAGTAAAGCCTATATTTGGGTAGAATTAAAAAAATTTGCAAATATGGATTTTTTGATTATTAACATAGACATGGATTGTATTCTTTACTTGGACATTTCAGCATGTTGGCTTTTAATGTACATGTCTTGTTGATGTTTTAGATGTACTATTATCACATGGAAAGATGCCAGGTTATGACATCATGATGCTCAGTTAAGACTAGTCAGAGCATTTTTTAGGAGTTTTTTTGTGTGCATAAATTTAATAATTTTTTAATGTATTTCAGATGTTTTTTCTCCATTATTATTACAGTAGTTCAGTTTTACAAGGTATGTATTAAATGAAAAAAGACACGTGTTTTGAATAGTTATTAATCAAAACATTTTTGTCCATTATTATTACAGTAGTTCACAGTTTTGCAAGGTTCTTACATAAGTATTTAATAAAAAAAAAAAAAAAGACACTCGTTTCATTCAGTTAATTTATTTTGAAGGCAACAAACCAAAATTTTAAACAAAATAGCATCTTCAATACAATATTGTCATCTGAAAAAACAATAGTAATATCAAAACAAAATTCCAAGAACAAACATGTTTAGTATATAATTGCACAAATAAAATCACTCATCACATCAAATTTCGTCTTTTTGTATGTTTGATTATATATATTTCTACATTATTTTGTCTTGAAATATCTTGAAAAAACATATTTACAAGCACGTGTTGTTATTTTTTTTATTATTATTATTATTATTTACTCCACTATGTACATATTTATGTTATACGTTTGCCACAGTTGTATATATGGTTTATTTAGATTCCTTTATAGTTATTAACCAAAACAGTAAAGCCTATATTTGGGGGGGATTTAAAAAGTGCTTCTCCAAAAATTTGCAAATATGGAATTTTGATGAAGTTCGATTATTATCCACTCGCCAATTTTGTATTCAAATTCCTTTATTTGGCTTGTGGAACTTGTTGTTTATTAAAATGAACAATTTTGACACAGAATAACAAAAGAATAAGAAAGTAATGTGAGGAGACTTTTCCATGCTTCTTTTTCCCATGCAGCCACACTGCCATCTGTTGAGGCTAGAGGGTACTGCATCTACTCTTTGATGCCCTCTGCATCCTCAGTATAGCTGATATCCATCTTTGCTTTTGCAAAAGTCATCTTTGAACAGACAACGCTCAATTATCACACGTTGGTCTTGTCTGTAAGTCCGATTTTTGAGGCGGCGCTCGTTGCAAACGCGCAGCTCGGAGCAAAGGATGGAAATTGGAAAACTAGACAGGAGTGGACGGAAGGGGGTGAGACGGGAGGAAGGTTGAGGGGCCGCCGTTTCATCATCATTCAATCGGACAAACATGCCCCTCAAGCTGAAACAGCGAGACCCTCCCCGATTCTCTCGAATTAGGGAGATTAGCGGGTTGGGGGGGGAGGGGGCGCATAATGCAGGATGATGGAATTTGTCATCATTTGCATTGTCCTGGAAAGATGGGGGCTTGATAGAGCGATGGCGCTTGTCATGTCCCCACGGGCAGGTCACAGAGATGAGATGGAAAGAGGGAGGCTTGGCAGAAATGATTTTTTGCGATATGTGCATCAGTCGTAAAAAAAAAAAAGAAAAAAAAAAGCCTCACAACCAATTTGTCAAAAGATTCGTAGGCGGAGGAGACAGTTGAGGGTTGAAGGCGATCCGCCGATGAAAACCAACCCCCGTCCTTCCATCAGTGATGTTTTAGCTCTGTTTTAGCCCTGAAATATTGTTTAATTGCAACACAATAGACATGGTTTGTTTATTCATCCCCGTTGGCGATGCGCCCCAGCGCACCCCCCCTCCCCCCCCCATGCACGACCTTGGTTCTAGACTGAGCGTCAGCCCTCTGACCAGCATAAAGTTGACCAGACCTGACATGACAGTGTGTAACGCTTCAGTGTGTGTGTGTGTGTGTGTGTGTGTGTGTGTGTGTGTGTGTGTGTGTGAGGAAGTGGGCATGTCAAGGGCAGACGTGTGGAACACACACACACGGAAGGGGGTTGGGGGTCAAGGAAGGAAGAAGGCCTTTGTTTCAAGACGGTTTTGCACCTCGTTTTATCGCTTGTACGTACCGCGTTTCTTCAAGCATCCTACGCAATATATATATATTTTTTCCCGTGAACGCGCATCTTCGGCCAGCTGAAAAGCTCCGTGTTTGCCGTGCACTTTATTTGTGTGGCACTACAAGTAACACTGATGTTGTGTGACAGTTGAGCATACAGGGCCGCGGCACAAACTGGAGCACGAGGAAAAAAAAATGTAAACACTGAGAGCAAATGAAGACAAGGTCTCTCCCGCCCTTTGAATGAGGAAGCATTAAAGGCCTACTGAAATGAGATTTTCTTATTCAAACGGTAATAGCAGGTCCATTCTATGTGTCATACTTGATCATTTCGCGATATTGCCATATTTTTGCTGAAAGGATTTAGTAGAGAACACCGACGAGAAAGTTTGCAACTTTTGGTTGCTAATAAAAAAAGTCTTCCCTTTAACGGAAGTATGTGCGCGTGACGTCACGAGTTGCAGGGCTCCACACTTATTCACATTGTTTATAATGGGAACCACCAGCAGTAAGATCAATTCAGACCGAGAAAGCGACAATTTCCCCATTAATTTGAGCGAGGATGAAAGATTTGTGAATTAGGATATTAAAAGTGAAAGACTAGAAAAAAGTGTGAGCGTTTCAGATGTAATTAGACACATTTACTAGGATAATTCTGGAAAATCCTGTATCTGCTTATTGTTTTAATAGTGTTTTAGTGAGATTGTAAAGACATACCTCGAGGTCGGATGGCTGCGGTGAACACGCAGTGTCTCAGAGAGAAGCCGAGGAGCCAAGCTCACAGCTGCCTTTTTTGACAGCTGCTGCAGGACGACGAATAATACAACGATGTCTCCGGTAAGATATATATCACAATTTTCCCTTCCAAAAACATGCTGATTGACGTAGAGAAAACATGTTCGCTTGACCGCTCTGTGTTAAAGCTTCACAACAAACAAAGAAACAACGGCTGTGTCTCGGTGCTAAAGACAGATGCAATCCACCGCTTTCCACCAACAGCATTGTTGTTTATAGTCTCCATTATTAAATGAACAAATTGCAAAAGATTCAGCAACACAGATGTCCAAAATACTGTGTAATTATGCGGTTAAAGCAGACGACTTTTAGCCGCTAGTGGCGCAGCGCTAATATTTCCTGACAGTCCGTGACGTCACGCGTACGCGTCATAATTCCGCGACATTTTCAACAAGAAACTCGCGAGAAATTTAAAATTGCATTTTAGTAAACTAAAAAGGCCGTATTGGCATGTGTTGCAATGTCAATATTTCATCATTGATATATAAACTATCAGACTGCGTGGTGGGTAGTAGTGGGTTTCAGTAGGACTTTAAGTGAGAGAGGAACTCGTAATCATTTGAGCGGTGATATTTACAAAATGGTTGTACTGCACTGTTATAATCGATATATTCTAAGGCGGGGGTCAGCAACCCAAAACTTTGAAAGAGCCATATTGGACCAAAAATACAAAAAACAAATCTGTCTGGAGCCGCAAAAAATGAAAAGCAGTGTATAAGTCTATATTAGTGTCTATATTAGCCTACTATCAAAATGACAGAAATGTTGAAATGTAATATTTATTCTAAACATGTTCTCAACATTAGAAACCATTTGTAAATCAGAGGCTACTCAGAAAGTGAGATAACTCCTGGAAATTACCGGCTTTTAATAGCTAAAGGTATAGATGTGTGTGTCCAAGTTAAAGGAAACTGCAGGCTGTCTTCTTTTAATGGATTTATTAATATCTTTGGCAAGCTTGGTAATGTTTGCTGTGGTCTGGAACAACATAGCACACACACAATTGTCAGTAATGCAGCCAATATTACATACAGAAAATGTGTCATGAGCCATGCAAAACTAAATTATATACAAAGAGGATAAAAGTGAAGGATATTAAATAATAAATAAATTAAATGGGTTGTACTTGTATAGCGCTTTTCTACCTTCAAGGTACTCAAAGCGCTTTGACACTACTTCCACATTCACCCATTCACACACAGATGACACAAGAGCACAGAGCTCCTGCCTACAGCAGCCACTACAGCAGCGCCATCTTGATCTCAAATATACCTACAGACAAGGCATAATGATGCAATGTGTACATGCAGCTAGCCTAATTAGCATGTTAGCACTGATTAGCTTGCAGTCATGCACTGACCAAATATGCCTGATTAGCAATCAAACAAGTCAATAACATCAACAAAGCTCACCTTTGTGCATTCACGCACAGTATGGAACTTTTGGTGGACAAAAGGAGACCAAGGAGTGGAAGATTTTACATGTAAACGAACTGTTGCGTCACAGTCCACACTATGGTGACTTTAAGAACCGCCAAAATTAATAGGACAAAACGATGCTCACCAAATACTCTCATTAGTGAGGTGTACACACAAACATATTAAACAGTGGGCTTTCTGACAATCGGGAAGGTTTGTGTCATGTTTGTCCTCAAACAAAAAACATACTAAAAAAAAATAAAATAAAATGTTCCCCCATCTTTTTCCATTTTCAATCCTTTTTAAAAAAAAATGCTCGGGGGAGTGACTAGGGCGGCTCTAAAGAGCCGCAGGTTGCTGACCCCTCATCTAAGGTAAGAGGAAATACATCATGATACTTTCAAACCCTAAAGGTTTCCCAACTGCATTAATTTTGACTTCTCAAGACTTAAACTTGGACTTAGACTTCCTTTTTATTGCCATTCAAATTTGAACTTTACAGTACAGATAAGAACACAATTTTGTCGCATTAACTCATGGTAGTGCAGGATAAAAAAATCAATAAGGTGCAGATAGAAATAAATAGATTACTGTACAGATAAATATATTGCACTTTTGCATATGCATCCACGTTTATGGATGTATGTTATATTGTCTTTACATTCCAGCGAGTTAATCCATTTTGAGGGGTGGATTGATATGATGCGTTCAAGAGTCTTACGGCTTGAGGGAAGAAGCTGTTACAGAACCTGGAGGTTCTGCTACAGAGGCTTTGGAACCTCTTTTTAGAGTCCAGCAGTGAAAACAGTCCTTGGTGGGGGTGGGAGGAGTCTTTGCAAATTTTCTGAGCCCTGGTCAGGCAGCGGCTTCTTGCGATCTCCTGGATCTTTTCAAATAATTCAACATTTTTGGGTTCAGACAAATGTTTTTTTCAGACATAAAGCTGACGTGTCAGGAGGTAATAAACCTTTCTTACACACACACAAAAACATTTGTCTCAACACAAGAGTCTTGAGCATAATACCCATAAGTATCCATTAAGGGTGTCTCGATCCGATTGTTGGATATCAGAAATTGTAGGATCATATCGGCTTGCATGTAAAATGTCTGATATAAACGCTCCAATACAGTCGGTCTCCTGCAGCTTGTTTACTTGTGTAAATTACTTCTGACTTTTGTACTTCTAAATCAATCAATCAATCAATCACTCAATCAAAATATATTTATAAGCTTTTCATACATAAAAGAAATGCAACACGAAGTGCTTTACAAACTAAGTTAAAAACAATACCCCGGTGACCCATAACCCCCATTATCACATACGTACGCACGGACACAGATACCATACACAAACACACACACACGCGCACGCAACATACACACATTTTCAACTATATGGACCAATGATTGCATGTTTGAGTACAGAGGAGACATGTGTGTAAACACTATCAAAGGAGCCATCTGCACCAGGAGGTCATCAGACCATGGCCACCAGGACGCTGACACTAAAGCGCCCCTACAGGCATGGCAGATAACCCCGAAAGGCAGATGGCTCATCTTAGGAACGTTGGAAAATAAAAATAATAAACTTGTAAAATAGTAAGAACCATGAGTAAAGATAAAGAATAAAATACAAGACATTCTGAATGAAGATTGATAGATAAAAAGAAAAACTGATGAAAATAAAATGAATATACAGTAAATAAATAATAAATAAATAGAACTATATAGAATCTTGCATAACTAATAGGGTATAAAGTAACATACAAATGACTTCAATAAAATAATTACTAACAGGTAAAAGCCAAATCAAAAAGGTGGGTCTTAAGCCTGCTCTGAAAAACATGAACGTTCTCCGCATCCCTAAGGTCCTCCGACAAGCTGTTCCATAGACGGGGGCGCCATAATGGGGGGAAAATGCCATCCCGTGACTTTGTGTCCTGACTTTTGGAATAATTAGGAGATGGGTGCCGGAGGATCTCAGGGCCCGGGAAGGTTCATAGGGTAAAATAAAATCTGTAAGATAAGAAGGTCCAATACCATCAAACATGTATAAACCATAAGAACCTTAAAAGTGATCCTGAAACACACATGGAGAGCCAATGCAGTGATTTTAAAACTGGTGTAATGTGAGCCCTCCTTCTGGTCTTCGTCAGGACACGTGCCGCTGAATTTTGGAGTAATTACATAAATGATAAATGGGTTGTACTTGTATAGCGCTTTTCTACCTACAAGGTACTCAAAGCGCTTTGACATTACTTCCACATTTACCCATTCACACACACATTCACACACTGATGGAGGGAGCTGCCATGCAAGGCGCCAACCAGCACCCATCAGGAGCAAGGGTGAAGTGTCTTGCTCAGCACACAACGGACGTGACGAGGTTGGTACTAGGTGGGATTTGAACCAGGGACGCTCGGGTTGCGCACGGCCACTCTCCCCACTGCGCCACGCCGTCCCGCATAGGTGTAAAAACCTTTTTAGGAAGACCAGAAAGCAGGGCGTTAGAGTAAGGTAAAGTTAAAGTCCCAATGATTGTCACACACACACTAGGTGTGGTGAAATGTGTCCTCTGCATTTGACCCATCCCCTTGTTCACCCCCTGGGAGGTGTGGGGAGCAGTGAGCAGCAACGGTGGCTGCGCCCGGGAATCATTTTTGGTGATTTAACCCACAACTCCAACCCTTGATGCTGATTGCCAAGCAGGGAGGTATTGGGTCCCATTTTTATAGTCTTTGGTATGACTCGGCCGGGGTTTGAAATCACAACCTGCCGATCTCAGGGCGGACACTCTAACCAAAAGGCCACTAAACAGTAATCTATACCAGTGGTTCTCAAATGGGGGTACGTGTACCCCTGGGGGGACTTGAAGGTATGCCAAGGGGTACGTGAGATTTTTCAAAAATATTCTGGAAATAGCAACAATTCAAAAATCCTTTATAAATATATTTATTGAATAATACTTCAACAAAATATAAATGTAAGTTCATAAACTGTGAAAAGAAATGCAACAATGCAATATTCAGTGTTGACAGCCAGATTTCTTCATAAATATTGATGTTAAAGATTTTTTTTTTTTGTGAAGAAATGTTTAGAATGAAGTTCACGAATCCAGATGGATCTCTATTACAATCCCCAAAGAGGGCACTTTAAGTTGATGATTACTTCTATGTGTAGAAATCTTTATTTATAATTGAATCACTTGTTTATTTTTCATCCATCCATCCATCCATCCATTTTCTACCGCTTATTCCCTTTCGGGGTCACGGGGGGCGCTGTGGCGCCTATCTCAGCTACAATCGGGCGGAAGGCGGGGTACACCCTGGACAAGTCGCCACCTCATCGCAGTTTTTTTTTTTTTGTTTTTTTCAACAACTTTTTAATTATTTGTATATCTTTTTTTTCTAAATAGTTCAAGAAAGACCATTAAAAATTAACAATATTTTGCACTGGTATACAATTTAATACATCAGAAACTGATGACATAGTGCTGTATTTAAATTTTGTATCTCTTTTTTTTCAACCAAAAATGCTTTGCTCTGATTAGGGGGTAGTTGAATTAAAAACATGTTCACAGGGGGTACATCACTGAAAAAAGGTTGAGAACCACTGATCTATACGACTTGTAATAAAAGCAAGCATCAGCGTCTCCGTGTACTCCAATAAGCACACAAGTTTGGTATTTTCTTGTAATTTAGTCAAGTACTTTAATATGGTAGGCTATGGGCTGCTAGGGGCTAGCAGCTACACAACAAATAAGAACACAGTAGCACATTCGCTAGTCCTACTTGTCCCTAATTGAACAATATTGCAGTAAAAAAAAAAAAACATCACATTTGTCAATATAAATAAATATCACATAATTATAGTTGCATATTACTTACACATACACAGTCTCAAAGGTAGAAGCTTTGGTTGATATCAGTACTTCAGTCATCAACAATTGCATCAAAAGAGAAATGTGAAAATTGAAACAGTGTAGGTCTTATTTAGTAGGATATGTACAGCCAGCAGAGAACATAGTGAGTTCACATAGCATAAGAACAAGTATATACATTAGAAGTACATTTGAGTTGTTTCTAATCCGGGGAGATGGGATGTGAATGGAGGAGGGTATTAGTAAAGTGTTGAAGTTGCCTGGAGGTGTTGTTCATATGCTTCCAGATCCAAAATCTATTTATTTTTAATCATCAATCCATGTTTCTGTGACAGCTTTGAAGGGTTCGTTGAATTGTTCTGAAAAGTAGTTCTTGTAATTTGCATACAAGCCTCTGCTGTTGAAATGAATAATTGACCGTTTGTTATCACATTTAATGTTGGTTTTACATTGTACACATCTGTACCCTTTGACTTCTTTCCCTGTTTCAGAAGTGCCATTTTAGATTTTGTGTTAACAAGTTTCACCAAGATGACAGTAGTGGTGTTGTTGTTTCTTCCATTCAGTGGGATGCGTGCTTCGATGGTATTCATATCGATTTCAATTTCCTTTGATTTCAAAAAGTTGACCACTTGCTGTCCTGCTGAGGTAACATCCATTTCATCTGGCTCTCCTCCATTATTCACAGGTTTCGCTTAGGGTCTTGGTTTAATTTGTGTCCCTGTCACGATGATATCCATCTTCCTTTATCCGGATCCATTTCATCTCTGGTATTACTCAGTATGACGTTGTCTCGTTCTACTGCAATAATTTCCTCTTGAAAAATCTTCACTTCTTGACGCATTACCTGAAACTCCCTTCTCGTGGTATTATTTTATTATTTTTCTGTATTATTACTCTCTCCAGGTTTGATTGATCGATTGAATTTTTTATTAGTAGATTGCACAGTACAGTACATATTCCGTACAATTGACCACTAAATGGTATCACCCGACCGAATAAGTTTTTCAACTTGTTTAAGTCGGGGTCCACGTCAATCAATCTGCTACATCAGTGGTCCCCAACCACCGGGCCGAAGAATAATTTTTTATTAACAAAACAAAAACACAATATACACTTACAATTAGTGCACCAACTACAAAAACCTCCCTTTTTCTTGACAAAAGGAAAAAAAAAAAAAAAAAATGTATCCCCCCCGGGCCGCGGGACAAATTATTAAGCGTTGACCGGTCCGCGGATACAAAAAGGTTGGGGACCACTGTGCTACATGATCTAATCTTGCATTTTTTTATGTCATCGACTATTTTTTGTAGCATCAAGTCCCCTTATGTCCTGTATCCAACATCAAATCTCGCTTCCCGTATTGTCTGTTTCACACTGTTTCAATGTCCACATTTCTCTGTTGATGCAATTGTTGATGACTGAAGTACTGATATCAACCAAAGCTCCTCATCCCACCCCCCGGATTGTAAATAATGTAAATAATTCAATGTACATACTATGATGATTAACTTGTGTGATGACTGTATTATGCTGATAGTATATATTTGTACCATGAATTGATTAACGTGGACCCGGACTTAAACAAGTTGAAAAACTTATTGGGGTGTTACCATTTAGTGGTCAATTGTACGGAATATGTACTGTACTGTGCAATCTACTAATAAAAGTATCAATCAATCAATCAATCAAGTCATTTACGCGGAGACTCACTTGATTCAGGTTACACCGAAAGTTTCGGGATTAGATATTTTCTTTTAGATTTTGACATCGCAGCAGCTAGCTGACATCTGTTGCTTTTAGCAACTTGCATCAGCTTGCTAACGGCAGTTACTTCTCTAGACTCAGACTCAGACTTTTATTGTCATTCAAATTTGAACTTTACATTAAGAACCAAATTGTGTTGCATCAGCTCGTTGTAGTGCAGGATAAAAAAGCAATAAAGTGCATATATTGATAAATAGATTACTGTACAGATAAATATATTGCACTTTTGCATATGCATCCACGTTTATGGATGTATGTTATATTGTCTTTATATTCCAGCGAGTTAATCCGTTTTTGGGGTGGGTAATGAGGGGGTTATTTTGATCCTTTCAACACTCTAATTTAGCAACTTGCAGCACTTTTTAATTGTTTATTTCATAAATGTTGTACCTTGCGCCATTCATAGATCATCGTCAGGTGTCAGCCTGTCAACTTATATCACTCAGTGTCGTCGGAAGCACTTTTAAACAGCTTCAAACTCTCGCTGTAGCTTCTGGTTGCTTGGCAGCCGCTTTGAATTGTGTTGGGGAGCGTTGACTTAAAGTTAAAGTACCACGGATAGTCACACACATACTAGGTGTGGTGAAATTAATGTCTGCATTTGACCCATCCCCTTGTTCCACCCCCAGGGAGGTGAGGGGAGCAGTGAGCAGCAGTGATGGCCACGCTCGGGAATTATTTTGGTGATTTAACCCCCAATTCTAACCCCTTGATGCTTGAGGCTAACCGCTCTTCCAACCCAACTCACCTTTTTTCAGCAAATCAATGCCTTTTACCGGACCAAAATCGGTTCAAAGATGCCAGATAACGCTCCTTGGGCTGTGATAACAAAAAAATCTTCAAATTTATTAAAACCCCCTTTTTCTGTGCGTCTTTTCCCATTAACAGGAATTGACAATGTCAGCGATATCTGATCACTGATCATTTGAGATTACTACGCAATATTCCAGATATTGATAATTGGTCGTAAAAAGAATCTGTAGAAGTTTGAGTAAAGGGTCGTGGCTCTCCTGAAAGGTTTGCGTTTGTTGAAATGAGGTGTCGGAAAAAAGCGAGAGTATTTCTTTGAGGGCGAGGCGCAAAGCGAGCCCTTCTCTTATCATTTCCCGCTGGCAGACGTGATCCACTTTGAATGCCCAACAAGCCCTGCAGACTTCAAGAAGCTTGTTTAAGATCAAATCACTATGCACACATCCTTTCAAAAACTAAAATAAGGCTTAAACACACGTCACATTTCAAACCCCCCACTATTTAAACAGCAGAAAGATTGTGTGCTCTTCAATACTAAAAACTTTTTGATCTGTTAGAACTTCCTTCGGTTGTTTGCCAATCCAAAAATAGTCAATAAAAGGAGGACATTTCTAAAGAGTCAATTCTGTTTGGTCGCATGGATTAAAACTATTTCATTGGGGGATTAAAAAAAAAAGCTCTATTTAGAGCAAAGATTAAGATGGCAACAAACTGCATAAATGCAATATCCATGCAAGTCATTAGTTGGAAATCCTAAAAAAAAAAAAGGTTTTGTTTCGAGTCAGTTTAAAAATGTTTTTAAACATTTTACTCACACAACATAGTCTGTATTCACTATGAAAATTAAGGAATACTTTTGCATAATTTAAGTTTGAGCAAAAAGTTAAAAAGTTGTACCATATCAGTTAATGTAATGCAGGGGTCACCAACGCCAGGTAGCCCGTAAGGACCAGATGAGTAGCCCGCTGGCCTGTTCTAAAAATAGCTCAAATAGCAGCACTTATCAGTGAGCTGCCTCTATTTTTTAAATTGTATTTATTTACTAGCAAACTGGTCTTGCTTTGTTCGACATTTTTAATTCTAAGAGAGACACAACTCAAATAAAATGTGAAAATCCAAGAAAATATTTTAAAGACTTTAAATAAATTCATTTATTTCTTTACTTTGCTTCTTATAACTTTCAGAAAGACAATTTTAGAGAAAGAATACAACCCTGAAAATGATTTTAGGATTTTTAAACACATATACCTTTTTACCTTTTAAATTCCTTCCTCTTCTTTCCTTACATTTTAAATCAATGTTCAAGTATTTTTTTTTTTACTTTAAAGAAAAATACATACATTTTAATTTAATTCTTCATTTTAGCATCTGTTTATTTCAACGAAGAATATTTGTGAAATATTTTTTCAAACTTATTATGATTAAAATTTTAAAAAAATATTTGTTTTTGTTAGAAATATAGCTAGGTCCAATTTGTTATATATTCTAACAAAGTGCAGATTGGATTTTAACCTATTTAAAACACGTCATCAAAATTCTAAAATTAATCTTAATCAGGAAAAATTACTAATGATGTTCCATAAATAATTTTTTTATTGTTAAAAAAAGATTCGAATTAGCTAGTTTTTCAGATTTTTTTTTTTTTCGGTTGAAAAGACATGCACCTGGGGATAGGTTAATTGGCAACACTAAATTTGTTATATATTCTAACAAAGTGCAGATTGGATTTTAACCTATTTAAAACACGTCATCAAAATTCTAAAATTAATCTTAATCAGGAAAAATTACTAATGATGTTCCATAATTTTTTTTTTTTTTTTTTTTTTTTTAAAGATTCGAATTAGCTAGTTTTTCTGATTTTTTTTTTTCCGGTTGAAAAGACATGCACCTGGGGATAGGTTGATTGGCAACACTAAATTGGCCCTAGTGTGTGAATGTGAGTGTGAATGTTGTCTGTCTATCTGTGTTGGCCCCGCGATAAGGTGGCGACTTGTCCAGGGTGTAACCCGCCTTCCGCCCGATTGTAGCTGAGATAGGCGCCAGCGCCCCCCGCGACCCTGAAAGGGAAAAAGCGGTAGGAAATGGATGGATGGATGGAATTTTTAATTTTAAAGAGTCTAAATATATTTCTAAAAATATTTATCTGTTTCTATATACATTTGTGAGAACTCATTAAGGTGATTAGTGTTTCCACAAAGATAAATATCATTAATTATTAAAAATAACATAGAGTTTAAGGTAAATTGAGCAAATTGGCTATTTCTGGCAATTTATTTAAGTGTGTATCAAACTGGTAGCCCTTCGCATGAATCAGTACCTAAGAAGTAGCTCTTGGTTTCAAAAAGGTTGGTGACCCCTGATGTAATGAATACAGTTAAATTAATACAAATATTTTTGTTATCACTATATGGTCAGCATATCTTTTTTTTTTTTTTTTTTTTAAATTCTTGTTGTGGATGCACAACATCTATTTTTCTGCTCCTCAAGACCGATACTGATAATGTATTTATATGTTTTTTTTTTTCATTATTATTTAGATTTAAGTGTAGTGTGTGCACACATGAAGGTAAGAAAGACTCAAACAGAGGTAGATTTGACAAGCTGCACCTGTAGCTTTGTCCTGACAAAAGCCGGTATCTTCAACAATGGTAAAACGCTTGTCGTCTTGAGTAATTTTTTTTTGCAATTTTTAACTTTATTTGCGGCTGGCTGGCCTTGGAGCAGCTTCTTTAGAAGCAGATGTCTTCCTAGGCTTTCAAAACATTATCCCAGGGATGCAGGTTTTTCAGGTGGCAGCATGCGTTACAATAACCAAGACGAGACGTAATGAAGGCATGAATAATGATCTCAGCGATGGTGGTGGTGGACAAAATGGGACGAATTTTAGCAATATTTACGGAGATGAAAGAAAGCTGTTTTAGTAACACTCTTAACGAGTGACTCAGATGAGAGAGTTGGGTCGGAGATAATACCCAGATTCTTTACCGAGTCGCTTTGTAAAATAGTTTTGTTGTCAAATTATTAAATAAGTTTAATATAGGGGTGTCAAACTCAAATACAGACTGGACCAAAATTTAAAACTGAACAAAGCCGCGGGCCAAGGTTGAACAAATTAACCTTTTAATAGGGACCCAAACAAGTTTTGCATTGAATATTGAACAAGCGAGACTTATATAACTTTATAGTGACATGCAAAATTGAGTTTCAAATAATACTAATCATTTCAAAATAGCAATGGCATATCAAATCAAATTTAAATAGAAATTGAATGCCTCTTTTCTATTTGCAGCTTTCTCAGGTAAATATCAAAATAAACTTTTCCCACAGGCTAATAATACATTTTTATATTGTAGCGTCCAGGAAGAGGTAGTGCTGCAAGGGGTTCGGTGTATTTGTTCTGTTGTGTTTATGTTGTGTTACAGTGCGGAAGTTCTCCCAAAATCTGCTTGTCATTATCGTTAAGTGTTGGTTCACAATGTGGCGCATATTTGTAACAGTCTTAAAGTTGTTTATACGGCCACCCTCAGTGTGACCTGTATGGCTGTTGACCAAGCTTGCATTGCATTAGCGTGTGAGTGTGTAAAAGCCACATATATCATGTGACTAGGGCGGCACGCTGTTTCCACGTAGGAAAAGCGGACGTGACGAAAGGTTTTAGAGGACGCTTGAGGCTGTGCCTTACGCCCCCAATATTGTTGTCCAGGTGGGAATCGGGAGAAATTTGGGAGAATGGTTGCCGCCTGTGATTTTTGTGAGGGTCACTGAAATTTTAGAGTCTCTTTGGAAAATCGGGGGGGGGAGCTCTAATGTTAATTTGATATTGCCTCAAGGGCCAAATGAAAATACACAACGGGCCAAATTTGGCCCGCGGGCCAGAGTTTGACACCCATGGTTTAATACATGAACACACAATGAGATTCAACTGTTATGCTCCTTCAATGATTCAGAGTTTCACTTTTTATCTGAGTTCTTGGAGTGCGTTTCCTGTATTAAAATCAAATTTCCTACAGATAAATTCCAACAAAACGGAAACTCTGATAATTGCTCCCGATAAAAAGATCCCCCTGATCAAGAACTCTTGGAGCTCTGGGTGCATCTGTTAAAAGCAGCCTCAGAAGTCTTGGGGTTGTGTTGGATCTGTCCACTGCCGTCAACTGACCAAAAACTGGTTTTATCATCTCAGAAATAGTTCAAAAGTGTGAAAATTGTTGTCAAAATTTGATCTCGAAATGATCTTTCACGCGTTCATTTTGACTTTTATTAACTATTGCAATTCGGTTTTCACTATTTTCAACAAGTCAATGCTTTAGACCAGGGGTGTCAAAGTCAAATACAGAGTGGGCCAAAATTTAAAACTGAACAAAGCCGCGGGCCAAGGTTGAACAAATGAACCTTTTAATAGGGACCCAAAACAAGTTTTGCTTTGAATATTGAACAAGCAAGGCTTGTATAACTTTATAGTGACATGCAAAATCGAGTTTCAAATAATAATAATTAAAAAATATCAATGGCATATCAAATAACATTTAAATAAAAATTGAATGCCTCTTTTCTATTTGCAGCCTTCTGAGTTAAATATCAAAATAAACTTTTTCCACGGGCTAATAATAAATTTGAAAATAAAATAATGAAGGAATCAAACATTCAAGCCTTGAAGTAGCAATTAGAAAGTGCATGAATAAAACCTTAATTATTGCTCAGTTTGCTACACTGATTTGTTTCAACACTGAGTATGGAATAAGCAACGCTTATAAACTTAATAGTGCAAAAATCAACTTTCAAAAAACAAAACGGAAAAACAATGGTATATTAGATTAAATTTAAATATAATATTGAATGCCTCTTTTCTATTTGAAGCATTCTGAGGTAAATATCTTAGTTTGGTGGAAGCGTGGGGTGTATATTGTAGCGTCCCGGAAGAGTTAGTGCTGCAAGGGGTTCTGGGTATTTGTTCTGTTGTGTTTGAATTGTGTTATGGTGCAGATGTTCTCCTGAAATGTGTTTGTCATTCTTGTTTAGTGTGGGGTCACAGTTTACGTTGTTTATACAGCCACCCTCAGTGTGACCTGTATGGCTGTTAACCAAGGTTGCGTTGCATTGCTTTCACTTGTGTGTGTGTGTAAAAGCCGCATATATTACATATATTTGTGGGTTCTCCCGAGGATGTTGTAGTCGTAATGATTTGTGCAGTCCTTTGAGACATTTGTAATTTGGAGCTATATAAATAAACCTTGATTGATTGATTGATTATGTGTCTGGGCCAGGACGCTGTTTGTTCCGGGTGGAAATCGGGAGAAAGTCGGGAGAATGGTTGCCCCGGGAGATTTTCGGGAGGGGCACTGAAATTTGGGAGTCTCCCGGGAAAATCGGGAGGGTTGGCAAGTATGAGTATTAGCGGTGAATGCGGTGTTACAGCGGAACGGCCGTTGCATAATACCGCCGGGCCAGCTCTAATGTTAAATTGATATTGCCTCAAGGGCCAAATCAAATTACACGGCGGGCCAAATTTGGCCCGCGGGCCAGAGTTTGACACCTATGCTTTAAACCGTACAAAATGTGTCTGCCAGATGTTTGACCATTGCATCCAGAACAGCCCATATTACCCCCATTTTATCCAATCTTCATTGGCTTTCAGTTAAATTCCACATTGAGTTTAAGATTTGAGTTCTGACATTCCGTGCGTTGCTTGGTGGGGCCCCTCAGTACATCACTGACTTGCTATGCCCCTACTCTTCTGGGTGCAGCCTCCGATCTTCAGGCCAGGGTCTTCTAAAGACCCCAAAAACTCGTTTTAAAACCCGTGGAGACTTGAGACCAGGCTATGGCTCCCAGACTCTGGAACAACTTGCACCATTCCCTCCGTGATCTTGACTGTGTTGAAACATTTAAGAAACATTTGAAAACGTGTCTTTTTAGTAAAGCTTTTAGTTAATGCACCTTTTGCATATCAATTTTAATTCACTTTATATTATTTTATGATGTTGCCCCTGTTGTTTTAATTTCATTGTATTTTTACTTCACCTATGTTTTGTACAGCGCTTTGTGATTTCATTTGTAAAAAGCACTTTATAGATAAAATGTTCTTTCTTTCTTTCTTTCTTTCTTTCTTTTTTTCTTTCTTTCTTTCTTTCTTTCTTTCTTTCACCAAGACTTGGAATCTTTCTTTCTTTCACCAAGATTTGGAATCTTTCTTTCTTTCACCAAGACTTGGAATCTTTCTTTATTTCACCAAGACTTGGAATCTTTCTTTCTTTCACCAAGACTTGGAATCTTTCTTTCTTTCACCAAGACTTGGAATCTTTCTTTTTTTCACCAAGACTTGGAATCTTTCTTTCTTTCACCAAGACTTGGAATCTTTCTTTCTTTCACCAAGACTTGGAATCTTTCTTTCTTTCACCAAGACTTGGAATCTTTCTTTTTTTCACCAAGAATTGGAATCTTTCTTTCTTTCACCAAGACTTAGAATCTTTCTTTCTTTCACCAAGACTTGTATTCTTTCTTTCTTTCACCAAGAATTGGAATCTTTTTTTTTTTCACCAAGACTTGGAATCTTTCTTTCTTTCACCAAGACTTGGAATCTTTCTTTCTTTCACCAAGACTTGGAATCTTTCTTTCTTTCACCAAGATTTGGAATCTTTCTTTCTTTCACCAAGATTTGGAATCTTTCTTTCTTTCACCAAGACTTGGAATCTTTCTTTCTTTCACCAAGACTTGGAATCTTTCTTTCTTTCACCAAGACTTGGAATCTTTCTTTCTTTCTTATTACCAAGACTTGGAATCTTTCTTTCTTATTACCAAGACTTGGAATGATTGAGTCCCAAGTACCAGGAATTGGTACTGTATTGATTTAAGTGTAAAAAAGTATCCGTGCCCACCTAATGGAAGGTTGTTTTTTTTTTTTTTATTAAATCTGAGCTTTTTTTGATATTTGGATTTATCAGTGTGACATTCCTCATGTATGAATCTATCATTCGTGCATTCCTAATTCTTCTTATTATTATTTAGTTATTAGTGCCACATGTAGTGCAGGCCAAAAGTTTGGACATACCTCTTCTTCATTCAATGCGTTTTTTTCTTTATTTTCATGACTATTTGTATTGTAGATTGTCACTGAAGGCATCAAAACTATTAATAAACACGTGGAGTTATGTACTTAACAAAAAAAAGGGTAAATGATTGAAAACATGTTATACATTCTAGTTTCTTCAAAAAACCCTTTGCTCTGATTACTGCTTTGCACACTATTGGCATTCTCTCGATGAGCTTCAAGCACACCTGTGAAGTTAAAGCCATTTCAGGTGACTACCTCTTGAAGCTCATCGAGGGAATGCCAAGAGTGTGCAAAAAAGTAAATAGAGCTAAGGGTGGCTATTTTGAAGACACTAGAACAGGGGTAGAGAACCTATGGCTCTAGAGCCAGATGTGGCTCTTTTGATGACTGTATCTGGCTCTCAGATAAATATTATCTGACATTGCTTAACACGACAAGTAATGAATAATGCCGCTGGTAATCACGATGTTAAAAATAACGTTCAAAATATAAAACATTCTCATGCATCTTAATCCATCCATCCTTTTTCCTACCGCACCTGTTCAAGAAATTCAAAGATTCAAGATTGTTTATCGTCATATGCACAGTTAAACAGACAGTTTGCCCAACAATGAAAATATTACTTTGTTTCACAATGTTACAATGTTTTTAAAAATAATTAGAGACTTATTATACTCTCAAAACGATGGTTTTACTTAAAAAAATGCACGCATTTAGTTGTATTCCGTGTTAAAAAATATGATATTGCTCTCACGAAAATATCCATCCATCAATTTTCTACCGCTTATTCCCTTTGAGGGTCGCGGGGGGCGCGGGGGGCGCTGGCGCCTATCTCAGCTACAATCGGGCGGAAGTGCGGGGTACACCCTGGACAAGTCGCCACCTCATCGCAGATCCAACACAGATAGACAGACATCATTCACACTCACATTCACACACTAGGGCCCATTTAGTGTTGCCAATCAACCTATCCCCAGGTGCATGTCTTTGGAAGTGGGAGGAAGCCAGAGTACCCGGAGGGAACCCACGCGTTCACGTGGAGAACATGCAAACTCCACACAGAAAGATCCCGAGCCTGGATTTGAACCCAGGACTGCAGGGACTTCGTATTGTGAGGCAGACGCACTAACCCCTCTGCCACCGTGAAGCCCTCACGAAAATACATTTTTAAATATTTGGCTTTCATGGCTCTCTCAGCCAAAAAGGTTCCCGACCCCTGCACTAGAACATAACAACATGGGGAGGGCGTGGCAAAGTTGGTAGAGTGGCTGTGCCAGCAATCTGAGGGTTACTGGTTCAATCCCCACCTTCTACCATCCTAGTCACGTCCGTTGTGTCCTTGGGCAGAACACTTCACCCTTGCTCCTGATGGGTCCTGGTGAGCGCCTTTCATGGCAGCTCCTGCCGTCAGTGTGTGAATGGACGAATGTGGAAATAGTGTCAAAGCGCTTTGGGCTCCTTAAAAAGGGGTAGAAAAGCGCTATACAAGTACAACCCATTTACCATTTACCATAAAATAAACATGTTTTGAGTTATTTCACCTTTTTTTTGTTAACTACATAACTCCACATGTGTTTATTAATAGTTTTGATGCCTTCAGTGACAATCTACATAGTAGATGACTGTAAATAGTCATGAAAATAAATAAAACACATTGAATGAGAAGGTGTGTCCAAACTTTTGGCCTGTACTGTACATATGAAATAACCAACATTGTAATAATCATTATTAATAGTAGTACAGCAATAACAATCATATTCAAATACAGGATATTATATAATCTATGTATTTGTGTAATCCCTCACAGGATGTGTCCTTGTATCAGAGAAACATTACACCATGTTAATTTAACCTATTTTACACATTTTGCATGCTCGTTTTCCCCGCTTCAATTATGCATGAGGGTGCTCCGCGGGGAGAAACGTGACCATTAGCATAGATGATAGGTGGGCTCCAGCCCCTTTCCCACCTCTGGCTCGTCCTTGGAACCGGCCCGAGAACCTGACTGTTCGTCAATAGCAGGTCATTTTATCCAGGGTTGCTCAGTTGGACTACACACATCTCCGAGCTCTGCTAATGACACCTGGAGACGTCCACCAGAGACATCCCAGGCCAAATATAATCCGACGCTATCTGGCCAACTCAGACCGAAAAAAAAAGTGCAATTAGAAACACCTCAGTTTGAAAGGCGAAACCATTTAAAGGGGAACATTATCACCAGACCTATGTAAGCGTCAATATATACCTTGATGGTGCAGAAAAAAGACCGTCTATTTTTTTAACCGATTTCCGAACTCTAAATGGGTGAATTTTGGCGAATTAAACGCCTTTCTGTTTATCGCGCTGGAGGCGATGACGTCAGAACATGACGTCACCGAGGTAATACAGCCGCCATTTTCATTTCCAACACATTACAACACATTATTTTCCGTTTTTTTGACTATTTTTTGGAACCTTGGAGACATCATGCCTCGTCGGTGTGTTGTCGGAGGGTGTAACAACACTAACAGGGAGGGATTCAAGTTGCACCACTGGCCCGAAGATGCGAAAGTGTCTGCCGCCAGACCCCCATTGAATGTGCCAGAGTGTCTCCACATTTGACCGGCGATGCTAAGGCAGACATGGCACAGATGTATGGATAACCTGCAGATGCATTTGCAACGATAGTCAACGAAATCACAAAGGTGAGTTTTGTTGATGTTGACTGCCAACTAATCGATGCTAACATGCTACGCTAATCGATGCTAACATGCTATTTACTGGCGGTGCTAAAGCAGACATGGAACAGAGACGTATGGATAACCTGCAGATGCATTTGCAACTATATTACGTTTCCTTCCACCCACATTTAATGCGAAAAAAACACTTACCAATCAACGGATTTTCGTTGCTCCAGTGTCAAAAGATGCGAAAATCCTGATCGTTTGGTCCGCACATTTTACCGGCGATGCTAACGCAGCTATTCGGCCATGCTATGGCTATGAATAGCGTCAATAGCTATTCGCTCAATACCTTCAGTTTCTTCTTCAATACTTTCATACTCCAACCATCTGTTTCAATACATGCGTAATCTGTTGAATCGCTTAAGTCGCTGAAATCCGAGTCTGAATCCGAGTTAATGTCACTATATCTTGCTGTGGTATTCCCATTGTTTGTTTACATTGGCAGCACTGTATGACGTCACAGGGAGATGGCCAGTGTCTTCGCAGCGAGCCGAAAATAAGGCACTTTAAAGCTTTATTTAGGGATATTCCGAGAACGGTAAAATTTTGAGAAAAATTTTCAAAAAATACAACAAGCCACTGGGAACTGATTTTTATTGTTTTTAACACTTTTGAAATTGTGATAATGTTCCCCTTTAACGTTTGACAGAGGAAGCAGTCAGACGCTCCCTGAGAACATTAACATCACGTTGCTGTGTTTTGGCTTGGTTACGACAAACAAGGTTATGTGGATACAAAAGTGCTTGTTGAGGCTAGAATAATTTCCTGAAGCAACAATGAATTATGACCTTGTGTTTGGCAAGCCGTTACAAAAGCTCATGTTTTTTGGGATGGACTTTGCTGTTTTAAAAAACATTACTCAAATCATGTCACTCTATGTGCATTTTCCCTTTTTAAATATCCTTGTCCCAGAAAAAAAAATGTATCATTACCACATATTCCTTTTGTTTATCCTTAGATCATGACTCATTTCAGCGTAGGTGGTAGATTTTTCCTGGGAATATTGAGTCACAAATGGCGCCAACATTTTCTGGTACTGTTGAGTAATTAATTTGTATGACTGTATGTAATAAGCAGTTATGTGCGTACAGGGGAAGAAGACGGAAGGATGTCGTTTTAGCTCTATTTATTGTTATATATATATGTGTATATATATATATATATATATATATATATATATATATATATATGTGTATATATATATATATATATATATATATATATTTATATATATATATATATATATATATATATATATATATATATATGTGTATATATATACTTACAAAAGTATGGCGTGTGAAACTAATCCAAATGTGTATGTGTGCGAGGTGCGGGAGTCCAAGGGGGGGGCTGGACCTACTCAGTGGCCTAGTGGTTAGAGCAGGGGTCACCAACCTTTTGAAACCAAGAGCTACTTCTTGGGTACTGATTAATGCGAAGGGCTACCAGTTTGATACACACTTAAATAAATTGCCAGAAATAGCCAATTTGCTCAATTTACCTTTAACTCTGTTATTATTAATAATTAATGATATTCATCTTTGTGGAAACACTGATCATCTTAATGATTTCTCACAATAAATACATATTTTTGATGACATGTTTTAAATAGGTTAAAATCCAATCTGCACTTTGTTAGAACATATAACAAATTGGACCAAGCTATATTTCTAACAAAGACAAATCATTAATTCTCCTAGATTTTCCAGAACAAAAATTTAAAAGACTTTGAAATAAGATTTAAATTTGATTCTACAGATTTTCTAGATTTGCCAGAATATTTTTTTTTTATTTTAATCATCTTAAATTTGAAGAAATATTTCACAAATATTCTTTGTCGAAAAAACCGATGCTAAAATGAAGAATTAAAATGTATTTAGTATATTAAAAAAAATGTACTTGAACATTGATTTAAATTGTCAGGAAAGAAGAGGAAGGAATTTAAAAGGTAAAAAGGTATATGTGTTTAAAAATCCTAAAATCATTTTTAAAGTTGTATTTTTTCTCTAAAATTGTCTATCTGAAAGTTCTAAGAAACAAAGTAAAAAAATAAATGAACTTATTTAAAGAAGTGAAGATCAAGTCTTTAAAATATTTTCTTGGATTTTCAAATTCTATTTGAGTTTTTTTCTCTCTTAGAATTGAAAATGTCGAGCAAAGCGAGAAATAAATAAAATAAAAAAAATAGAGGCAGCTCACTGGTAAGTGCTGCTATTTGAGCTATTTTTAGAACAGGCCAGCGGGCGACTCATCTGGTCCTTACGGGCTACCTGGTGCCTGCGGTCCGCCCTGAGATCGGTAGGTTGTGAGTTCAAACCCCGGCCGAGTCATACCAAAAACTATAAAAATGGGACCCATTGCCTCCCTGCTTGGCACTCAGCATCAAAGATTGGAATTGGGGGTTAAATCACCAGAAATGATTCCCGGGCGCGGCACCGCTGCTGCTCACTGCTCCCCTCACTTCCCAGGGAGTGATCAAGGGGATGAGTCAAATGCAGAGGACAGATTTCACCACACCTAGTGTGTGTGTGACAATCATTGGTACTTTAACTTTAACTTTAGACAAGCTCGGAGGTCCGTGAAACAGGCAGGAAGTCGGGGGCAATAGCGAGGCATCAAAGTCCGTGTCCAGGCGGGAGGCATACTTGCCAAACTTGAGACCTCCAAATTCGGGAGATGAGGGGCGAGAGGGGTTGTGTATATTGTAGCGTCCCGTAAGAGTTAGTGCTGCAAGGGCTTCTGGATATTTGTTTTGTTGTGTTACGGTTAGTCTAGTACCCGCAGTCTATTCAAGCAAATATAGGTTGAAAAGGATTTGCTCGGTTGGTAGAGCAGCCGTGCCAACAACTTGAGGGTTGCAGGTTCGATCCCCGCTTCCGCCTTCCTAGTCAATGCCGTTGTGTCCTTGGGCAAGACACTTTACCCACCTGCTCCCAGTGCCACCCACACTGGTTTAATTGTCACTTAGGTATTGAGTTTCACTATGTAAAGAGCTTTGAGTCACTCGAGGAAAAAGCGCTATATAAAATATAAGTCAATTCACTTCACATTGTATTTTGTTTTTATTTACATCATACACAATGTCCCAACTTCACTGGTTTTAGGTTTTGTATGTACGTAAGAGTCTGGGTGTTTGACCTTTGAGTGTTTTTCTATTATGATTGAAAACTTGGCAGTTTTGGGGCATAATGTTCACACTAATGCAGCACATCCTGTCTTGTCTCTGCGGGCCATTTAGCGCACTAAGACTAGCATTTGAAAAAATACTTGCCTTGTTATAGAAAGTTTAATGTCATGTGCAATTGTTTGCACCCCCCCCCCCCCTTATGAATATTAAAAAGTTGCTATTAAAATTGCATGTCGCGTCGGTGGGTTGTTGATCACGTTGAGAACGCCGATGCAAATTGGACTGTCTTCCCTGTCAAGGCCCAGGATGAATAATGTACTTGTGTTGTATATTCAAGCAGCACACCATTGACAGTCAATTAACAAGTTTGATTGGTGTGTGAACTCATTCTTTTGAACTGTTAATTTTATGTAAATAGTATTCGCTCCCCCCCCCGACACTCGCCCACACTTCTTCTCGCGCAGCCAGGTTCGCCACAGGAAGACGTGCCCCCGCCACCAACAAAAAAAACCCTTACCCCCCTCAATTCCACCTCCCACTAAGAGTAACCAGAACAGGATTGTCAATAATTGATCGTCACACACCTGCTTGCTCGCAGCAATGGGAGTCTGCCTTTAACAGCCACAAGGGCCCCTCTGTTAGAGCCTTTTGATATTCAAATTGACAAATGGTCGCCAACCTTTTATGAATTTAAAATGGGCGGAAATCTTTTCATAGGGATGTGTTTTAAAGAGTCCGGCCACCCCGTCCAACCCATAAGAGCGAATGTGATCACTTTTGATGGCTCCTAAACAAAATGCCATGGACAATTTGTTGCCAAGGTTTTTAAAAATCCTATTATATCAAAACCGTTTTTAGTTCATACCAGGTCGGTTCTCAGCTTAGTACACTTCAAAATGTCTAAAAAAAATAATCCAAGAAGTCAGGGAAGCTTCATCAATACAGTGTTGTATTAGGAAGTGGAGGCATCATAGCCTTGATTGATTGATTGATTGATACTTTTATTAGTAGATTGCACAGTACAGTACATATTCCGTACAATTTACCTCTAAATGGTAACACCCGAATACGTTTTTCAACTTGTTTAAGTCGGGGTCCACGTTAATCAATTCATGCCCAGAGTTTCTCAATTATTTTTTGTTGCATCCACTTAGTAAGAAGAAAACATTTTGCACCTATCATTTGTCTCTAAAAATGTTATAAGTACACCTCTGCATAACATTGTATCCTTGTTAACACTAAAGAAAACCACAAAAGAACGAAATACAGATCAATTTACCATATTTTCCGGACCATAGAGCCCACCGGATTGTAAGACGCACTGCCTATGAATGGTCTATGTTTTATCTTTTTTCATAAATTAGGCGCACCGGATTATAGGGCGCATTAAAGGAGTCATTTTTTTTTCTAAATGTAAAACACTTCCTTGTGGTCTACGTGAATGAATGAATGAAATAAGTTTATTTCGGTCATATGATCAACCATCAACCATTTTTTGTGACCAATTTAACAGTACATATTATACATATTTAACCAATAATGACAGAAAAAGGAATAGGCTGAAGCCAAAGCTTATATTTGCGTATCCTATACATTCACTGAATATTAAATTGCCTTGAACATCGTTAAAAAAATCATTGGGATGAAAGTAATCGTTGCTATATTTTATAATTTTCAATTATTTCACCTTTCAAGGTTTTCTTAAACCTTAACAAAGAAATACATGTCTTCAGCTCATCACTGAGCTTGTTCCATCATTTAACTCCTAAAACTGTAATACTTATGTATTTTATATTCGTTCTTACTTAACCTACTTCAAAATAAACTTCCCCCGTAAATGATAGTTTTCTCCTCTTAATTTAAATAACCTAAGAATACAAGCTAGAAGGCTGTTGTTCTTTACTCGAACTATAATTTCCATTGTTTTTAAAAACACAATATCTAAAAATCTTAACACGGTAGAACTTATAAATAATGGATCGGTAGGTTCATAGTAGCACGCTTTTTGTATTATTCTGATTACCCTTTTTTGAAGTTTAATTATTGGGTCTATGTTTGTTTAATAAACATTTCCCCAAACTTCAACACAGTATTTTAAATATGGAAAAATAAAAGAATAATATAACATATGCAGACATGTCTTATTCAGCATGTCTTACTTGAAATGGTGGTTCTTTGGTCAAAATGTTGCATCGATTATGTTTTACAGATCATCTTCAAGCCGCTTTCTGACAGTCTCTTCCGGATGCGCAGTTTTGTGGGCGGTCTTATTTACGTGGCCCACCTTCAACAACATCTTTGTTGTAGCGGTGTAGCGTGCAAGGACGGGAATACTTGTCAAAAGATGGAACCAACTGTTTTAATGACATTCAGACTTTACTTCAATCAATAACGGAGCAGAATCTCTTCCTCCGGAAACAACAACACAGGAAATGTGTCCCGTTAAAAACCGTCCGACTGGAGCACTAATAGCTAAAGTTCCTTGGGTGAATAATGTAAACTCACTACACCGGTATGTTTTAGCACTTTCATGGTGAGTTTACTGACAGATATAAGTAAGAACTTTACATTACATAAAGTTGAAGTTATAACACTGAAACGCCCTCAGGAAGAGGTGCTTTAAGACATGGCTAGCTAGCAAGCGGCAGTGTTTTAGCTACTTCTAAATCACTAATCCTCACCTCCATGGCGACAAATAAAGTACGTTTCTTACAAATATCATCCCTTGCAGGACGAGGAATAGCTAAACATGCTTCACTACACACAGCAGCTTACCAGCATCAAAATGTAAACAAACACCATTGGTGGATCTACACCTAACATCCACTGTAATGATACCAAGTACAGAAGCGTATTTAGTAGGGCTGCGCATCTTTAGGTGTTTCACGATTCGATTCAAAATCGATTTTTTTTTTTTTATTCAACACGATTCTCGATTCAAAAACGATTTTTTCCCCCAATTTAAAAGGATTCTGTATTCATTCAATACGTAGGATTTCAGCAGGATCTACCCCAGTCTGCTGACATGCAAGCAGAGTAGTAGATTTTTGTAAAAAACTTTTATAATTGTAAAGGACAATGCTTTACCAACTGATTGCAATAATGTAAATTTGTTTTAACTTAAACAAACCAAAAATTCGACTTATTTTATCTTTGTAAAAATATTAGACACAGTGTGTTGTCAAGCTTATGAGATGGAATGCAAGTGTGAACCACTGTGACACTATTGTTGTTTTTTTTTTGTTTTTTTTATAAATGTCTAATGATAATGTCAATGAGGGATTTTTAATCACTGCTTTGCTGAAATCATAACTAATATTGATACTTTTTGTCGATAATATTCATTTTTGTTTCACTACTTTTGGTTTGTTTATTGCAGTTCTGAGTGTTGCTGGGTCAGGTTTTTGGTTTTGGAATTGGATTGCATTGTTATGGTATTGCTGTGTATTGTTTTGTTGGATTGATAAAAAAAAAAAAAAAAAAAATTTTTTTAAAACGAGAATCGATTTGGAATCATACAACGTGAGAATCGCAATTCAAATTCGAATCGATTTTTTTCCCACAACCCTACTATCTATTCGATACTACTATGATTACGTCGATAAGTTTTGGCATCAGAACATCTTCTTTCTTTCTTTTTAATGAATATTATGTTTATAAACTCAGGAACTATGTCCCTGGACACATGAGGACTTTAAATATGACCAATGTGTGATACCCAAATTTGTGGTATCATCCAAAACTAATGTAAAGCACCCAAACAACAGAAGAATAAGTGATTAATACATTTGAACATAAGTGTAGGTAGAACATGTTAAAAGAGAAAGTAAGCAGATATTAACAGTAAATAAACAAGTAGAACAATAATTAATTTTCTACCACTTGTCCTTAATAATTTTGACAAAATAATAGATTGGAAAATGACACAATATTTTACTGCATATGTGAGAAAACAAATTAGGAGCCTTTGTTTGCTTACTTACTACTAAAAGACAATTGATTGATTGATTGATACTTTTATTAGTAGATTGTCGGGGTCCACGTTAATCAATTCATGGTACAAATATATACTATCAGCATAATACAGTCATCACACAGGTTAATCATCATAGTATGTACATTGAATTATTTACATTATTTACAATCCGGGGGGTGGGATGAGGAGCTCTGGTTGATATCAGTACTTCAGTCATCAACAATTGCATCAACAGAGAAATGGACATTGAAACAGTGTAGGTCTTATTTAGTAGGATATGTACAGCCAGCAGAGAACATAGTGAGTTCACATAGCATAAGAACAAGTATATACATTAGAAGTACATTTGATTATTTACATTAGGGTGTTTATAATCCGGGGAGATGGGATGTGAATGGAGGAGGGTATTAGTAAAGTGTTGAAGTTGCCTGGAGGTGTTGTTTTAGTGCGGTTTTGAAGGAGGATAGAGATGCACTTACTTTTATACCTGTTGGGAGTGCATTCCACATTGATGTGGCATAGAAAGAGAATGAGTTAAGACCTTTGTTAGATCGGAATCTGGGTTTAACGTGGTTTGTGGAGCTCCCCCTGGTGTTGTGGTTATGGCGGTCATTTACGTTAAGGAAGTAGTTGGACATGTACTTCGGTATCAAGGAGGTGTAGCGGATTTTATAGACTAAATTGTCTAGTATGTTCACTATTTTATTTAAGGACAAACTTGCAATAAGAAACATGTTTAATGTACCATAAGATTGTTTGTCGAAATAAAGCCAATAATGCCATTTTTTGTTTTCCCCTTTATTTAGAAAAGTACCAAAATATCGAACTAATTTTAGTACTGGTTCCAAAATATTGGTATTGGGACAACACTACATTATCGTAATAATAGATATGTAGTCACTTTTGTCACAGTTATCATTTCATTAAATTGTTCCTAATTATTCCCTCTTTAAGTTATGAATGCTAGTTAAGCGTTGTGATATTTAAATTAAAAAAAAATCACCGGAAGCTTCGACCATCACATTTGACGGGTGTCACGCCCTCTGAAGTCACCACATAGTCTTTGGAATATCAGTACAGGTATCTAGCCTACACTTAATATACTAATTACAGTGTTATTTGTACTAAAGTACATTCTGAACTCTCCTGAGATCAGTCTCCTTTCTCGCATTATAATTCCAAGGTGTGTCTTCCCTAACAAGTAAAGGACCTTGTCTTAGTGTGCATCAATTGAACCGTATCTTGATCCTCCCCTGGGATTTGCTCATGCACACGTTTCCCTGCACGGGGCCAGCAAATGATCAGCACGTCACCAGCAGATATTTGCATTGACCAACACGTTAGAGCCCAGCACAAATGCCATCCTGCCACAAAGCCTCCGCGTGTCTCTAAAGACCTGACCCCCGTGATACCACCCCTCATCCTCACTCGTCTCTCTGCATTAAACAGATAGATCCCAGCCTCGGGTTTGGTTATGCAGGACACATCCTGCTAACAGAGGCATTTAATGGAGAATTAGCTCATTATCACATGGTTAATTATGCTTATAAATAGCAGTGGTGTTGCCGAGACCCGCTGGCAGGTTTCTCAAAGTACCTGATTTGTTTTTAGAGCTGTTAAATAAAAAAAAGTGTCAGTAATGGAAAAAGCTGAAAATCGCAAGGCGGGCCTTGTTGATTAATGAGACTCAAGAGTATAATTAATGTTAATTTGATAATAGCACCTAGTAGGTTTGAAAACATGTTGCTAAGTTGGCCTTTGAGATATGCAGCGTTGTAATAGAACTTTTCTTATTTGTGAAAAAAGTAACATTTACACAACCAGTCAAATTGGCACGTTGTGTAAATGGTAAATAAAAACAAGACAATGTTTTGCAAATTATTTTTGGGCGGCATAGCTCGGTTGGTAGAGTGGCCGTGTCAGCAATTTAAGGGTTGCAGGTTCGATTCCCGCTTGTGCCATTGTAGTTACTGCCGTTGTGTCTTTGGGCAAGACACTTTACCCACCTGCTCCCAGTGCCACCCACACTGCTTTAAATGTAACTTAGATATTGGGTGTCACTATGTAAAGCGCTTTGAGTCACTTGAGAAAAGCGCTATATAAATATAATTCACTTCACTTATATTCAATTGAATAGACTGCGAAGACAATATATTTAATGTTCAAACTGAGAAACATATTTTATTTTTTTTGCAAATAATAATTAACTTACGATTAATGGCAGCAACACATTGCAAAAAAGTTGGCAGAGGGGCATTTTTACCACTGTGTTACATGGCCTTTCCTTTTAACAACACTCTGTAAACGTTTGGGAACTGAGGAGACCAATTTTTGAAGCTTTTCAGGTGGAATTATTTCCCATTCTTGGTTGATGTACGGCTTAAGTTGTCCAACAGTTGTGGAATTTTAGGCTTCATAATGCACCACACACAATCTCAATAGGAGACAAGTCTGGACTACAGGCAGGCCAGTCTAGTACCCTCACTATTTTACTATGAAGTCACGCTGTTGTAACACGTGGCTTGGCATTGTTTTGCTGAAATAAGCAGGGGCGGCCATGATAAAGTTGTTTGAATGTCAACATATGTTGCTCCAAATCGTGTATGTACCTTTCAGCATTATTGGTGCCTTCACAGATGTGTAAGTTACCCATGCCTTGGCACTAATACACCACCATAACCCCACAGATGCTGGCTTTTGAACTTTGCGCCTATAACAATCCGGATGGTTCTCTTCCTCTTTGTTCGGGAGGACACGACATCCACAGTTTCCAAAAGCTATTTGAAATGTGGACTCGTCAGACCCACAACACAGTTTTCCACTTTGCATCAGTCCATCTTAGATGAGCTCAGGCCCTATGGAAGCTGGCAGCTTTTTCTGGGTGTTGGGGATTAATGACTTTTGCTTTGCATAGTAGAGTTTAAACTTGCAACAAACTGTAGTTAATGACAGTGGTTTTCTGAAGTGTTTCTGAGCCCATGTGGTGATGTCCTTTACACACTGATGTTGGTTTTTGATGCAGTACCGCCTGAGGGATCGAAGGTCCGGAATTTCATCGTTTACGTGCAGTGATTTCTCCAGATTCTCTGAATTTTGTGATGTTACGGACCGTCGATGGTGAAATCCCTACATTCCTTGCAATAGCTCGTTGAGAAATGTTGTTCTTAAACTTTTGGACTATTTGCTCCCCTCATTTGTTCACAAAGTTGTAACCCTCGCCCCATCCTTGTTTGTGAATGACTGAGCATTTCATGGAAGCTGCTTTTATACCCAATCATGGCACCCACCTGTTCCCAATTAGCCTGTTCACCTGTGGGATGTTCCAAATAAGTGTTTGATGAGCGTTCCTCAACTTTGTCAGTCTTTTTGTCCACTTGTGCCAGCTTTTTTGAAAAATATTGCAAACTTCAAATTCCAAATTAGCTAATATCTGCAGGGGGGAAAAATACCAATTCTAACATTAAATATCTTGTCTTTGCAGTCTATTCAATTAAATATTGGTTGAAAAGGATTTACAAATCATTGTATTTTGTTTTTATTTACCATTTACACAACGTGTCAACGTCACTGGTTTTGGGTTTTGTACATTGAAATCAGTTAACTAATTAAATGAATTTCAAAAAAGATTAAAATGAATACAAACACAACAAAACATGAATAATAATAATAATGACAAAAATATCCATCCATCCATCCATTTTCTACCGCTTATTCCCTTTTGGGGTCGCGGGGGGCGCTGGCGCCTATCTCAGCTACAGTCGGGCGGAAGGCGGGGTACACCCTGGACAAGTCGCCACCTCATCGCAGGGCCAACACAGATAGACAGACAACATTCACACTCACATTCACACTAGGGCCAATTTAGTGTTGCCAATCAACCTATCCCCAGGTGCATGTCTTTGGAGGTGGGAGGAAGCCGGAGTACCCGGAGGGAACCCACGCATTCACGGGGAGAACATGCAAACTCCACACAGAAAGATCCCGAGCCTGGATTTGAACCCAGGACTGCAGGACCTTCGTATTGTGAGGCAGACGCACTAACCCCTCTCCCACCGTGACAAAAATACATTCAAACCAGAATGTATATTCATTAATATTATTATTAAAATATATACATGAAACAATTTAAATATTTATAAACTACAGTAAAACATTAATGCACATAATGTATGTGAATACAATATAAAGTGTGATATAAATTACTATATATGAATAAATAAATATGATGAAATAATATGAATTAAAAATAAATACATTGTACAAACCCGAAATAAATTATTTAACCTTTGTGATTACGATTATTTGCAAAATTTACAAACTTTAAATTTAAAGTATTAAATTCATTAAAAAAAATGTTTTAAGTTTAAATTAGATACAAACAAAATAAGATAACAATAATGTAGAAAATACATTCTAACGGATATGTTCAGTATATTCATTAATTAAATGAATAAAAGAAACAGATAAAACTATTTACATATTTATAAAATGCAATATAATATTATAAATGCATATAATATGTAAATTATGTATTAAGTACGATATAATATACTGTATGAATATGATGAAATAATATGAAATACAAAATAAATACAGGCTTAAACTGTACGAACATAAAATAAAATAAAGTATTAAAATAGGATGCAGCACGGTGTTGCAGTGGTGCCTCTCAATAAAAAGGTCCTGGGTTCGACTCCCGCGCTTGGTTTTATTCTTATTGCATGTTCTCCCCGTGACTGCGTGTGTTCTCTCCGGGTACTCCGGCTTCTTACCACCTCCGAAAAAGAACCCCCCCAATCAAAGTCTGCCTATTACTTTGGAAGTTATGTTGCTAGCTAATTAACAGCTAATTGGGACGGCGTGGCGCAGTGGGAGAGTGGCCGTGCGCAACCCGAGGGTCCCTGGTTCAAATCCCACCTAGTACCAACCTCGTCACGTCCGTTGTGTCCTGAGCAAGACACTTCACCCTAGTTCCTGATGGGTGCTGGTTGGCGCCTTGCATGGCAGCTCCCTCCATCAGTGTGTGAATGTGTGTGTGAATGGGTAAATGTGGAAGTAGTGTCAAAGCGCTTTGAGTACCTTGAAGGTAGAAAAGCGCTATACAAGTACAACCCATTTAATTCATCCATCTTACAACTTCAGCAGTTGCTGTGGTAAAGAAGCTGACCTTTACATTTTTTCAACATTTGTTGTCTTTTCTAGGTGGATGGTGACGTGTTCTGTGCGGGCCAGATCGCACTGATCCCCTGCACCATGCAGCTGGTGAAGGCCGGCGCCAGCAAACAGGCTCTGTTGTGTTTCAGCCACGTCCAAAAGGTTCTGAGGGCCGTCGTCAGCGGTTTGACTCTGGGCCACGTGGTCCAGGCCCACTGCTACGCAACAAGACGCCAGGACATCCCCGTCATCCGGGCCGCATGGGAGAGCATGCTGGAGACTGCAGAAGAGGTCGGTAGATAAAGCCATGAGTAGTAGTGAAATTATTGTAGAGGTTTTCAGCCAGGGGTGCGCCAACCCCAGGGGTTTCCCAGCGATACTGCAGGACAAAAAAGTATTTAGTCAGCCACCGATTGTGCAAGTTCTCCCACTTAAAATGATGACAGAGGTCTGTAATTTTCATCATAGGTACACTTCAACTGTGAGAGACAGGAATTCACATTATAGGAATTTTAAATAATTTATTTATAAATTATGGTGGAAAATAAATATTTGGTCAACCATTCAAAGCTCTCACTGATGGAAGGAGGTTTTGGCTCAAAATCTCACGATACATGGCCCCATTCATTCTTTCCTTAACACGGATCAATCGTCCTGTCCCTTTAGCAGAAAAACAGCCCCAAAGCATGATGTTTCCACCCCTATGCTTCACAGTAGGTATGGTGTTCTTGGGATGCAACTCAGTATTCTTCTTCCTCCAAACACGACGAGTTGAGTTTTTACCAAAAGGGATACATGGATGATACAGCAGAGGATTGGGAGAATGTCATGTGGTCAGATGAAACCAAAATAGAACTTTTTGGTATAAACTCAACTCGACGTGTTTGGAGGAAGAAGAATACTGAGTTGCATCCCAAAAACACCATACCTACTGTGAAGCATGGAGGTGGAAACATCATGCTTTGGGGCTGTTTTTCTACTAAAGGGACAGGACGATTGATCCTTGTTAAGGAAAGAATGACTGGGGCCATGTATCAAATTAACATGAGTCTTGAACTTTACAAAGTATTTCAATGGTTGAAATATGCTCTTTTGCATGATATAGTAGTTGCTACGGTAATCTAATTAGTTACTATGCTAATCTAATTAGTTACTATGGTAATCTAAATCACTGCAGCTCAGACGAGGCACCAAGCAGTGTGGGTGGGGAGCGTTTCCACAGAATGTTTCCAGAGCCGTCAACCTAAAATGCGGGTGTCAGGGACAGATCTCCCGTCCAAAGGCGAAACCCAGTAACTCAATTTTGGTCAAAACTGAGCTGATAATAATTTTGGAGTTCCTAAGTGATATGCTTTACATTAGTGTATGCGATATTGTAATTTGTTCCGTGAGTAAGCTGTTACGCGCATGGCAGGACCTAGCAACTACCACATAACCTAGTGGATACAACAGAAAAACCTAGTATCTCAAGGGACCAATCGGAGCTTCTTTGTCAGTGGCCTTATCGTCTTTAATGAGACATTTGCACGAATGGGGGCCGACGGTCAACCTGATTATGTGATATTATGGCACGAGGGGATATTTGGAAGATTGGCCCAGGACGTTGCAAGCACCTTCATTAAATGTATTGTTCTTGATTCTTCCCCTTGCATACTCTTGGGCAGATAACTGTGGAGATCAAAATAAAAACTGGACGCTGTACACGACTCTTGCCCAATGTGCAAACGCAGAATGGGGCCCACCCGAGATTGTTATAAAATATCTGGAGAAAGGGCACACGTTCATGAGAGCAGATTCAATCCATGGCTCAATCGGCAAGAAAATGAAAGCTCAAGAAAACATCTATACGTTTGATGACTTTGTAGATCTTTGTAAGACAGCATCAAGATAGATTGGTTTTCCTTTGTTTTCTCAAAATCAGCTAGATTTACTAGGTTTTGTCTTTAGACGGGAGAGATGCGGAAAGACATTTTTGCAACAAAGTTCTAAAGCTTAGTGATATATCAGATGTTTTTTTTTACCCTTTACTTTCATATTTTGCTCTGTTGTATTTTTGTTGCTTTTTGCTTGATTGTAAAATATGTCGATGGAGAGGGTGTGTGACGTTCATATGTTGTCAATATTCGGTGTTTTATCGTTCATAGTTAATATTGTAAATCCCACATTCTTTATTTTCATGTACATTCTGGGTGTCTCGTTCAGTAAAAAAATGTAAAATTCCATTCTGTTTTTTTAAGACAGTCTCTCATAACTTTTTTAGCATTCAATCAGACATTGTGAGTTTTTGTATTAATGTTCCTAAAAATCAGATATACCGGTCCCGAGACACTTTTTTTTTTCCAAATTTGGCCCCCGAGTTAAAATAATTGCCCAGGCCTGCTCAACACGATTAGTAATAAATAATTCAGCTGGTAATCACAGTGTTTAAAATAATGTTCAACATATAAAACATTCTCACGCATTTTAATCCATCCATCCATTTTCTACAGCACCTGTTCAAGAAGTCGCATCAATGGTAAGAAGTATTGTATTTATTATTAGTTAGCTTCAGAATAAAAATGTTATTAAAAAAAAATTAAGACTTTTATATACTGTAAAAATGTTGGTCTGACTTAAACAATGCGTGCACTTAGTTGTATTCAGTGTTAAAAAATATGATATGGCTCTCACAGTAATACAATTTAAAATATTTGGCTTTCATGGCTCTCTCAGCCAAAAAGGTTCCTGACCCTTGCTCCAATAGGATGTCATTATCAACGGTATCGAAAGCAGCGCTAAGATCGAGTAACAGCAACATAAATTAATAATAAACGAAAAGCGATCTTACTTTGTTTAGTTTATTCCACTGTTAAATAAACGCGGTCAGTAAGGCGTCTTTCTTCCTGTTTGAAACGATAGAGGAACAAACGTGAGGCTCAACAGTTCTGATTGGCCAACATGTCTGTCACTCAAAAAAAAATAGTTATTTACCGTACTAATTAAAACCCTCAAAGTCGATTCGATTTAGATTCATCGAAAATACGTGATAATATAAAAATGTAGCAAGGTTCAAGACTTTTCAACATTCATCACCAGACCTGGTTGAAACTCTACTTTTAGGATGTCTTATCTCACCGAGTCGCGCACGTCAAACAGAACGTCAAAATCCCAGCGGCCCGTGCGATTTACTGCAAAATGGGAATGCTGAAGCCTTAAAAAGCCTTGCACACATACATCTAGCAATACCGCTTGGCTTTCCAGGAAGTGACACAAAGTTGACATCCTCTCTCCAGGCTTTAACCCCCCCCCCCTCGCCCGCCCGCCCACCACCCGCAGAGCCACATGTTGGAGGTACGTCTCCGTGCCCCTGGGGCCTAGTCCCGTGACGAGGCAGATTACAATGGGCGGAGATAGAGGCTGCCAGCGAAGACTGGCACTCTGGAGCAAGGGATTGTAAGCCGGGGTGGCGGAATGGCGAGTGAGGAGGGGGTCGGGGGAGTGTGGGGGGGATAAGCTGCTCTGAGAGTTGAACCCGGCTCCAAAATGGAGTGTAAAGGGTGGGGGGGCAAAGGATTAGGGAGGCTCTGAGGAAGACATCTGCTTCTGTGCCAAAGCTGCACATTATCAAAGACGCCAGCGCTCCCTTCATCATCAACTTTTCATGAGAGAACTCGACGCTGAATATCAGTCGACGGTCTTGTGGGGGGAGGAACTTTCTCTTTCCTGTTCACAAATAATCACAAAAGTACTCTTTACTTTCTCCTAGTCCAGGGGTCGCCAACTACGGTCAGCAGCCGATATTGACAACAAAACAATACACAGCAAAACCATAACAATGCAATCCAATTCCAAAACCAAACCTGACCCAGCAACACTCAGAACTGCAATAAAGACACAAACACGACACAGAACAAACCAAAAGTAGTGAAACAAAAATGAATATTATCAACAACAATATCAATATTAGTTATAATTTCAGCATAGCAGTGATTAAAAATCCCTCATTGACATTATCATTAGACATTTATAAAAATCATAAAAAAAGAACAATAGTATCACACTGGCTTACACTTGCATCGCATCTCATAAGCTTGACAACACACTGTGTCCAATGTTTTCACAAAGATAAAATAAGTCATATTTTTGGTTCGTTTAATAGTTCAAACAAATTTACATTATTGCAATCAGTTGATAAAACATTGTCCTTTACAATTTTAAAAGCTTTTTATTTTTTAAATATACTACTCTGCTTGCATGTCAGCAGACTGGGGTAGATCCTGCTAAAATCCTATGTATTGAATGAATACAGAATTGTTTTGAATCGGAAAAATATTGTTTTTGAATCAAGAATCGCGTAGAATCGAGAAAATCAATATATAATCGAATCGCGACCCCAAGAATCGATATTGAATCTAATCGTGGGACACCCAAAGATTCACAGCCCTAATATATATATATATATATATATATATATATATATATATATGTAGGTGTGGGAAAAAATCACAAGACTACTTCATCTCTACAGATCTGTTTCATGAGGGGTTCCCTCAATCATCAGGAGATTTTAATGGAAGCATTCACATACAATGGTTTATATAGAGCACAGAGTGGGTGGGTACAGGCAGGCGTAGGGTGTGGTGATTGGCTCATGTGTTACCTAGGAGGTGTTTCCGTCTATGGCGGCATGTTGAAATGATTTCACTGCGCTTGTTGAGGGATAATAGATCCGGATGATATATAATAAACAGTTTCTCTTTTAAGCATAGGTTGCATCTTTTATTACCACTGTTGTAAGGTGTGCTGGATGCAAGAATTTGCCATGTTATTGAATATTCAACATTATTGTCTTTGAGGTTCCAAATGTGTTTGCTGAGTTCTGTAGAATTCTGCAAAGTCTGGTTTCTAACCATTGTAAACCATTGTATGTGAATGCTTCCATTAAAATATCCTGATGATTGAGGGAACCCCTCATGAAACAGATCTGTAGAGATGAAGTAGTCTTGTGATTTTTTCCCACACCTACATATTGCGCTCTACCACGGTATCGAGCACTATTCTCCGGATAATCCAATCAAGACATATATATATATATATATATATATATATATATATATATATATATATATATATATATATATATATACAGTGGGGCAAAAAAGTATTTAGTCAGCCAGCGATTGTGCAAGTTCTCCCACTTAAAATGATGACAGAGGTCTGTAATTTTCATCATAGGTACACTTCAACTGTGAGAGACAGAATGTGAAAAGAAAATCCAGGAATTCATATTGTAGGAATTTTAAAGAATTTATTTGTAAATTATGGTGGAAAATTAGTATTTGGTCAACCATTCAAAGCTCTCACTGATGGAAGGAGGTTTTGGCTCAAAATCTCACGATACATGGCCCCATTCATTCTTTCCTTAACACGATCAATCGTCCATTTCCCTTAGCAGAAAAACAGCCCCAAAGCATGATGTTTCCACCCCCATGCTTCACAGTAGGTAGGGTGTTCTTGGGATGCAACTCTGTATTCTTCTTCCTTCAAACACGACGAGTTGAGTTTATACCAAAATGGATACATGGATGATACAGCAGAGGATTGGGAGAATGTCATGTGGTCAGATGAAACCAAAATAGAACTTTTTGGTATAAACTCAACTCGTCGTGTTTGGAGGAAGAAGAATACAGAGTTGCATCCCAAGAACACCACACCTACTGTGAAGCATGGGGGTGGAAACATCATGCTTTGGGGCTGTTTTTCTGCTAAAGGGACAGGACGATTGATCCGTGTTAAGGAAAGAATGAATGGGGCCATGTATCGTGAGATTTTGAGTCAAAACCTCCTTCCATCAGTGAGAGCTTTGAATGGTTGACCAATACTTATTTTCCACCATAATGACATCTGTCATCATTTTAAGTGGGCGAACTTGCACAATCGGTGGCTGACTAAATACTTTTTTGCCCCACTGTGTATATATATATATATATATATATATATATATATAATATATATCCCTGTTCTAGTTGGACAATATTTAGATGTAGTACAGTCTTACCTCAACTTAAAAGTTCAATTTGTTCCATTGGAATGAATTGAAATCCAGAAAATGTCCATGTTCCACTGCAACAGTAAAAATCTATGAGATCTAGACCGCCCCTCCAGCCCCCTGCACTTCTGAGCTGCGACCCGCCTCTCTCTTTTTAGTGTTTGTTTTCCTTCTCACCGCTAACTGGCGTCTGAAGCGTGCGGCGGGGCGAGAGGGCGTGAAAGCCGAACGGTAAACACGGTAATAAGGAAGTGGTGTAAAGGCAGCCGGAGCAGCGGGGAGCTGATGGGATGGCTCCGCTCAAGCTAGTTCCCCTACATTTCCTGCCCAGCGGGACGCCTTCAGCGCGCGCCTCTCTTACTGTAGCCGCTGTCAGTCTGCCATAATATCCCTTTCACGCTTCTTTTCCCAGGATTCCGCAGCGAGCGGCCCGGATGTTTGCTTACATGGAACGCGTCATCCCCTGTGGTAGATTAGGACAGTGAAGTGCAGGAACATGGAAGTGAAGGTTTAGTGGACTTTCAACACTATTAATAGCAAGTTTAGACACAAGTTGAACTGCAATGTTATCCTGGAAAACAGTGGGTGCCCAACCTTTTTTAAGATAGGCATTATTTTCACGCACCTGCCTTTCACATGTGGCAGATAAATATAGCAAATAAGTGCATTAAAAATGAATACATTAAAAAAACTCACCATAACGTTGAATGAGTGGGGGGGGGAAAGCTTTCCATAGACTTTTGTTTTTTTCTCGTTTTTGGTAGTTTCTCTTTAGTATCTGATGAGTTATAGGCGATACATCACATTCAAGGACAAGAGCATGGATACATAATACAGTTGGAAATACAAACCCCAAACAGTGAAGTTGGCACGTCGTGTAAATCGTTAATAAAAACAAAATACAATGATTTGCAAATCCTTTCCAACCTACCGTATTTCCTTGAATTTCCGCCAGGGCGCTAATTAATTTAAAACCTCTTCTCACTCCTGCGCTTACCAAAGGCATGCGGTAAAAGTAAGCATGCGCTAATTATTTTAAAACCTCTTCTCACTCCGGCACTTACCAAAGGCATGCAGTAAAAATGTGTGTGTGATGTAAGCTTGGACCTTAAATACTACTGAATAGCTCTTAATCTTCTCCCTTTATGCGATTTCAAATTACCGGTATTGAAATCAGCCTCCTCCATTTTGAAAATGATGACAGGGGAAGTGTCACTCGTGACGTCACAAGTTTGACCAGGCGGTAATACTAAGCATGCGCTAATTATTTTGCGAAGCGAGTTTGACCCGGCAGTAATTCAAGGCAGGCGCATACTATATGTCTTGCGGCAGTTCAAGGAAATACGGTATATTCAATTGAATAGACTGCAAAGACAAGATATTTCCCCTGAAGGACTCAATAAAGTACTATCCATCTATCTATTTACCGTTCGAACTGGCAAAGTTTCTTAAGTTTTGCAAATATTAACTCATTTGGAATTTGATTCCTGCAACATGTTTCGAAAATCAATCAATCAATGTTTATTCATTTAGCCCTAAATCACAAGTGTCTCAAAGGGCTGCGCAAGCCACAACGTCATCCGCGGTACAGAGCCCACATAAGGGCAAGGAAAAACTCACTCCAGTAGGATGTCGGTTACAATGACTATGAGAAACCTTGGAGAGGACCGCATATATGTGGGCAACCCCTCCTCTAGGGGAGACCGAAAGCAATGGATGTCGAGCGGGTCTAACATGATATTGTGAATGTCCAGTCCATAGTGGATTCAACATATCAGTGAGAAAAGCTGGCACAAGTGGCAAAAAAGACTGAGAAAGTTGAGGAATGCTCATCAAACACTTATTTGGAACATCCCACAGGTGAACAGGCTAATTGGGAACTTGTGGGTGCCGTGATCGGATTCCATGAAATTAAATGCTCAGTCATTCACAGACAAGGATGGTGCGAGGGTCACCACTTTGTGAACAAATGCGTGAGAAAATTGTCAAACAGTTCAAGAACAACATTTCTCAATGAGCTTTTGCAAGGAATTTGGGGATTTCACCATCTACGGTCCCTAATATCATCAAAAGTTTCTGAGAATCTGGAGAAATCCCTGCACTTATCATTTAATGCCCATGACCTTGGATCCCTCAGCGGTACTGCATCAAAACCCGACATGAGCGTGTAAAGATATCACCACTAGGGCTCAGGAACACTTCAGAAAACCACTGTTAGTAACTACAGTTCCTCGCTACATCTGTAAGTGCAAGTTAAAACTCTACTATGCAAAGTGAAAGCCATTGATAGATGGATGGATGGATGGATAGATGGATGGATAGATAGATAGATAGATAGATAGATAGATAGATAGATAGATAGATAGATAGATAGATAGATAGATAGATAGTACTTTATTGATTCCTTCAGCAGAGTTCCCTCAGGAAAATAATAAATAAATAAATACAAAATCAACAACACCCAGAAACGCTGCTGGCTTTTCTGGGACTGATGAAAAGTGGAAAAGTGTTTTTTATTGTGAATTATCATTATACCGTTTACTGTTACATCCCTTGTCCATTAACAATTAAAATGTCAATGGCGGTCACGGCATGTTCGTGCCGCCGATGTCGGTCAATTTTTTTTAGGGCTGTTGGCAAATGACTAGGGCGGTCGAGGCTTTTACCGCAATTGCCGTGGTTCAATTCCAGACCTGGTGAACCATTGTGAAGAAGCAATTAAGTTTGTAAATAAAAGTCCCACTGTTTTTTGCAATTCATTTGTCAGTAGAATCGCGTTGGAAGCAATAAAAACTACATCATAGATGACGAATTGGAGGCCCGTATATAAGACCGATTAGAAAGCAATTTGAAAACTGTCCGTAAAACATAACATATGCAAAATATTGACCAAAGCACCACCGTTACATGTTATGTAGACCGGTGTTTTTCAACCTTTTCGAAGCCGAGGCACATTTTTTTCCATTGAAAAAATCCCGAGGCACACCACCAGCAGAAAACATAACAAAAATGAAAGTCAGCAGCTGATATTGACAATAAAAAGTCATTCTCGCAATTGTTGGATATGACTTTAAACCATAACCAAGCAGGAGTCACTATAGCTCTTGTCTCAAAGTAGGTGTACTGTCACCACCTGTCACATCACGCCTTGACTTATTTAAAAAAAAATTTGGGTGTTTTAGTGTAGTCCTTGTCTAGCGCTCCTATTTTGGTGGCTTTTCCGGTTTTGTTGGGATTTTCCTGTAGCAGTTTGATGTCTTCCTTGAACGCTATTCCCCGCACCTGCTTTGTTTTCGCAATCAAGACTATTTAAGTTGTGCGGACGCTATCCTTCTTGGTGAGGACATTGTTGATTGTCATGTTATGTACGGATGTACTTTGTGGACGCCGTCTGCTCCACACGCTGTAAGTGTTTTTGTTTACTTTGCAACCTTAAAGGCCTACTGAAACCCGCTACTACCGACCACGCAGTCTGATAGTTTATATATCAATGATGAAATATTAACATTGCAACACATGCCAATACGGCCGGTTTAGTTTACTAAATTACAATTTTAAATTTCCCGCGGAGTTTCATGTTGAAAACGTGGCGGAATGATGACGCGTGTTTTTGACGTCTCGGGTTGGAGGGGACATATTAGCCCAGCACCACTTACGGCTCAAAGTCGTCTCTTTTCATCGCATAATTACACAGTAATTTGGACATCTTTATTGCTGAATATTTTGCAATTTGTTCATATAATAATGGAGACTATAAAGAAGAATGCTGTTGGTGGATTGCAGCTGCCTTTAGTACCGAAACACAGCCGGTGTTTGTTTGTGGTGAAGCTTTAGCACAGAGCGGTCAAGCGAATATGTTTCCCTACGTTAACCAGCAAGTTTTTGGATCGGGAAATTGTGATATTAAGTCGGCTCTTACTGGAGACTTCAATGGATTATGCGACCTCATTCTGCAGCTCAAAAAGGCAGGTGTGATCTTGGCTTCTCTGCGTTCACCGCAGCCATCTGACTTTCAGGTATGACTTTACAATCCCACTAAAACACTATTAAAACAATAAGCAGATAAGGGATCTTCCAGAATTATCTTAGTAAATGTGTCTAAATACATCTGAAACGCTCAACCTGCCGCCGCCTGGGGCCGTCGCTTTTTCTTTTTTTTTTATTTCTTTTTTTTTTTAGTGCCTCACTCTAACTTTCCTTATCCACGAATCTTTCATCCTCGTTCAAATTAATGGGGAAATCGTCGCTTTCTCTGTCCTAATTGCTCTTACGGCTGGTGGCTATGATTATAAACAATTTAAGGATGTGAGGAGCCCTCACACCGGTGACGTCACGCGCACATCGTCTGCTACTTCCGGTACAGGCAAGGCTTTTTTATTAGCGACCAAAAGTTGCAAACTTTATTGTCAATATTCTCTACTAAATCCTTTCAGCACAAATATGGCAATATCGCGAAATGATTAAGTATGACACATAGAATGGACCTGCTATCCCCGTTTGAATAAGAAAATCTCATTTCAGTAGGACTTTAAGCTTCAATGCTTTTTCTTAGCGGCCCTCGCCTTTTGTTTATTTTTGGTTTTAGCGTTAGGTACCTTTTTACCTGCACACTGCATCCCACATATTGTGATCACGACAAACCATGTTCCCGACATCTACAAAACAATTAGCTACCTGCTGCCACCTATTGATATGGAAGAGTATTACACGGTTACTCTGCCGAGCTTTGGACAACACAGACACTCAACAACGACACATTATTTTCGGGTTATAATTACTGGTTTGCAAAAAAATATATTTTTAACCCAATTAGGTGAAATTACATAATCTCCCACGGCCCACCCGTATCACAGCACAGTGGTTGAAAAACACTGATGTAGATGTAGGGGAAAAAAAGTATTTTTTCATCATTTTCTACTGTATAAATGTCCCTCCCGCCCTCACATCCATAAAAGACCACAGAGAGCCCTGACGTGAGCTTGTCCGACAGTTTAAAAAGTCAGCAAGTGGCGTGTCTTGGGGACGTCCTGCAGCGCCGCGCTGGCTCGGAACCCCCTCAGTATCGCAGGCCTGCAGGGTGGCCTTTAAGCTTGGCTGAGCAAAGTCCACCGTTGCCCCCTCCTCTCAATCCTGTCACTTCTCTCCTTGTTTAGCCTCGCTGTTCTTTGTTCAATCACCATTGACAAGCGCTCCCCTGCAGGAAAATTACCTAGCCCAACGCCAGAAGTGCCAATATAACATTTATCAAGGCGCGGGTCACGTACGGGTGCTGTCACTTAAGCGTGCTAAAAGTCTGCTGACAACAAGATTCATTAAGTTTGAGAAAGTTTCATCTGAGGGTGCGTCACCTCAGAAGAGAGGACAAAGAGGCCTTCTTGACATCAAAACTAAAAAGGCGAGTAACCTGTTATTATTCTGCACTTACAGACTTCGGGGTGTAAGTGCAGGAAAATTGATCCAGCAAATTGAAAAAGGGGGTTAAGTGTTTTTGCCCTATCGACTCCTGAAACGGTGGTTATATAAAACACGCATTTCTGTCCCATTAGCAGATGATGCCACCGTCCTCCAAGACATTTTGTTACGGCTAATGGTCCTCGGTCCTTCGGTGCGATTTCAGCCCAGAAGACGTTGCGGACGATCGTCCCGGAGAGGTGAAAAAGTCGGCGTAAAAAAAGGAGCTGTCACGTTAGCGACGCCCTTGTGCGTTTTTGTTTATGGTTAGCTGAAAGCATTATGGATTCTTTTGCAATTGTTTGCACACTATCATTACACAACGCTCACCTCGCAATCTGCCGCTAATGGACAGCCTGTCACAGCTGTCATGGAAAGAGTGCATCTTAGCCACGTGTGTGTGTGAATGTGTGCGTGCGTGCGGTCGGTCGAATTGTTTCAAACGTGCTTCACAATTATCGGACAAGGAATTGGTCATTTGTGGGCACTCAGGCCACACAACCATATTATTTGTTGCAACCAATTACTAATTGTACACAATACTCAAGACCTAAACTGTCGATATATATATATATATATATATATATATATATATATATATATATATATATATATATATATACATATATATAGGTTGATTGGCAACACTAAATTGGCCCTAGTGTGTGAACGTGAGTGTGAATGTTGTCTGTCTATCTGTGTTGGCCCTGCGATGAGGTGGCGACTTGTCCAGGGTGTACCCTGCCTTCCGCCCGATTGTAGCTGAGATAGGCGCCAGCGCCCCCCGTGACCCCGAAAGGGAATAAGCGGTAGAAAATGGATGGATGGATATATGTATATATATGTATATATATATATATATATATATATATATATATATATATATATATATATATATATATATGTATATATATATATATATATATATATATATATATATATATATATATATATATATATATATATATATATATATATATATATATATATATATATATACATACATACATTTTCTACCGCTTATTCCCTTTCGGGGTCGCGGGGGCGCTGGCGCCTATTGTAGCTATATATATATATATATATATATATATATATATATATATATATATATATATATATATATATATATATATATATATATACATACATATATATATATACATACATATATATATATATATATATATATATATATATATATATATATATATATATGTCTATGTTCATAGATATATAAATGATAAATGGGTTGTACTTGTATAGCGCTTTTCTACCTTCAAGGTACTCAAAGCGCTTTGACACTACTTCCACATTTACCCATTCACACACACATTCACACACTGATGGAGAGAGCTGCCATGCAAGGCGCCAACCAGCACCCATCAGGAGCAAGGGTGAAGTGTCTTGCTCAGGACACAACGGACGTGACGAGGTTGGTACCAGGTGGGATTTGAACCAGGGACCCTCGGGCTGCGCACGGCCACTCTCCCACTGCGCCACGCCGTCCCAATATATATATATATATATATATATATATATATATGTATATATATATATATATATATATACATACATACATACATACATATATATATATATATACATATATATATATATATATACATACATACATACATACATATATATATATATATACATACATACATACATACATATATATATATGTATATATATATATATATATATATATATATATATATTGAGAAAATGAAAGAATTTTGGTAATTATGGTTAACACGGGGGGTGGGCAGCACGGCAAAACAGTGGTTAGTGCATGTCCCTCACAATACGAAGGTCCTGAGTTTAATCCCGGATCTTTCTGTGTGGAGTTTGCACGTTCTCCCCGTGACTGAGTGGGTTCCCTCCGGGTACTCTGGCTTCCTCTCACCTCCAAAGAGATGCACCTGGGGATAGGTTGATTGGGGCGGCATAGCTCGGTTGGTAGAGTGGCCGTGCCGGCAACTTGAGGGTTGCAGGTTTGATTCCCGCTTCCGCCATTCTAGTCACTGCCGTTGTGTCCTTGGGCAAGGCACTTTACCCACCTGCTCCCAGTGCCACCCACACTGGTTTAAATGTAACTTAGATATTGGGTTTCACTATGTAAAGCGCTTTGAGTCACTAGAGAAAAGCGCTATATAAATATAATTCACTTTACTTCACAACACTAAATTGGCCCTAGTGTGTGAATGTGAGTGTGAATGTTGTCTGTCTATCTGGGTTGGCCCTGCGATGAGGTGGCGTTTTATCCAGGGTGTACTCCGCCTTCTACCCGAATGCAGCTGAGATAGGCTCCAGCGACCCCGAAAGGAACAAGCGGTAGAACATGGATGGATGGATGGTTAACACAGTTAAATGTTACTGAAAACATTGCCTGTAAAGTTAAAGCACATTTAATGATGGCGACAGTCTCACCCTGTAACAGATTACCGTATTTCCTTGAATAGCCGCCGGGGCGCTAATTAATTTAAAACCTCTTCTCACTCCTGCGCTTATTCAAAGCATGCGGTAAAAGTAAGCAGGCGCTAATAATTATAAAACCTACTCTCACCCCTGCGCTTACTAATGGCATGCAGTATAAATCTGAGTGTGATTAAAAAAAAAAAAGATATAAAATTATTCTGCATCCGCGGCCCGGTGCTTGGGGACCACTGCTCTACAGCATGTCATGCCCACTTTTACACCATGCTGACGGACGCATGCATTTTGCTGCTTCTTATACGAGTTTGCAATGCATACTTGGTCAACAACCATACCTTTTACATTGATGGTTGTGATATAAACAACTTTAAAATTCTTACTAATATGTGCCACACTCTGTGAACCCACACCAAACACATTTCTGGAGAGCATTGGCTCTGTGGCACATTATAAACGCAGCAAAGGGATTACCCATAATGCCGTGCATCCGTGACTCTTGGATATATTATACACGCGCCCCCAACCCCGCCCACCTCAACCAACGCAGGGGGATGGGGGGCGTGTATAGTATATCCAAGAGTCACGGATGCACGGCAACCTACAACTTTAGGGTTGCAGGTTCGATTCCCGCTTCTGCCAACCTAGTCACTGCCGTTATGTCCTTGGGCAAGACACTTTACCCACCTGCTTCCAGTGGCACCCACACTGGTTTGAATGCAACTTAGATATTGGGTTTCACTATGTAAAGCGCTTTGAATCACTAGAGAAAAAGCGCTATATAAATATAATTCACTTCATAATGGGTAATCCCTATGCTGCGTTTATAATGTGCCACAGAGCCAATGCTCTCCAGAAATGTGTTTGGTGTGGGTTCACAGAGTGTGGCGCATATTAGTAAGAGTGTTAAAATTGTTTTATATCACAACCATTAGTTTGATCTGTATGGCTGTGGAACAAGACCCCTGGTTTACACGCACAAAAGGCAAAAAGCACCCCTCCACCATTATGAGAATAACGGCAGGTGAAACGTCACTCATGACGTCACGAATTTGACCCGGCGGTAAAAGTAACCATGCGCTTATTAATTTGGTGAGCAAGCTTTACCCGGCAGTAATTGAAGGCAGGCACATATTACATTCCCGGTGGCTATTCAAGGAAATACGCTATTTCTGAAGGAATTCTATAATTTGTCCATTGAGGGAAATTGTCTGAAATAGATGAATAAGTGAATTTGTTTCAGAAAGGTTTTTGGTCTTTGCAGTGTTATAATTCAGTATTTGTGTCCCATTTTTCTGCCTCACAGGATCTGATTATAGGGCCTGACAGTAAACCTGCTCCATCACTGGTGCTGGTTGTAGTACCCGCTTTACCCAAAAGTGCCGCCGTCGAGCTCCACGTCACAGCCATCCACGATGACCCCAGCCTCAGGACTTCCTGTCACATGACCACAAAGCTGGGTTTCGGCCACATAGAGTGTCACACGTTGACGTCTGCTGACCGATGCGGCGCATCCCTGTCCCTCCGCCTGTCCGTGCTCGACCCCGAGATCAGTGCAGACGCCAGGGAGGTCACTGAAGCCATCGCCTTGGCTTTTGCCACAGCCCTGAAGAAGACCGAGGCCGTGCTGGTGCCACTTTGCGCACGGGTGTTCTACAAGTGCGACCACTTGCTGGGCTGGCGGGTTGTTGAAGGTTAGCCTGTGAACACACACACACAAACACACACACACACACACCTGCTGCTAAAGAAGCTGCCCCAAAACCAGCGGTAAATAAAGGTGTGCACAAACGACCGTTAAAACAAAATTTATAAAAGTAATTATCTGGGATATGGAGAGCTACTCACACCAAATCCCATAATAAATACATATGTTTCCATATATTAGACTATAAGCCGCATATACAGAGGGCAAAAAAGTATTTAGTCAGCCACCGATTGTGCAAGTTCTCCCACTTAAAATGATGACAGAGGTCTGTAATTTTCATCATAGGTACACTTCAACTGTGAGAGACAGAATGTGAAAAAAAAAATCCAGGAATTCACATTGTAGGAATGTTAAAGAATTTATTTGTAAATTACGGTGGAAAATAAGTATTTGGTCAACCATTCAAAGCTCTCACTGATGGAAGGATGGTTTTGCTCCAAATCTCACGATACATGGCCACATTCATTCTTTCGTGAATACGAATCAATCGTCTTGTCCCCTTGGCAGAAAAACAGCCCCAAAGCATGATGTTTCCACCCCCATGCTTCACAGTAGGTTTGGTGTTCTTGGGATGCAACTCAGTATCCTTTTTCCTCCAAACACGACGAGTTGAGTTTATACCAATGATATAATGGATGATACAGCAGAGGATTGGGAGAATGTCATGTGGTCAGATGAAACCAAAATAGAACTTTTTGGTATAAACTCAACTCGTCGTGTTTGGAGGAAAAAGAATACTGAGTTGCATCCTAAGAACACCACACCTACTGTGAAGCAGGGGGGTGGAAACATCATGCTTTGGGGCTGTTTTTCTGCTAAGGGGACAGGACGATTGATCCGTGTTAAGGAAAGAATGAATGGGGCCATGTATCGTGAGATTTTGAGCCAAAACCTCCTTCCATCAGTGAGAGCTTTGAATGGTTGACCAAATACTTATTTTCCACCATAATTTACAAATAAATTCTTTAAAATTCCTACAATGTGAATTCCTGGATTTTTTTTTCACATTCTGTCTCTCACAGTTGAAGTGTACCTATGATGAAAATTACAGACCTCTGTCATCATTTTAAGTGGGAGAACTTGCACAATCGGTGGCTGACTAAATACTTTTTTGCCCCACTGTATATAAAAGTACGAAATATATTGTAAATGTTTATTTACATAACTTAATTGTCTTCAAACTGCCTGTCACACGGCAGTAAAATGGCTGATCAAACAAAACAGAAGTCACGGTCATGGACCCGCTTACCAGTGAGCTGCCTCTATTTTTTTATTACATTTTATTTTTTTACTAAGAGAGACAAAACTCAAATAGAATTTGAAAATCCAAGAAAATATTTTACAGAGTTGGTCTTCACTTGTTTAAAAAAATTCATTAATTTTTTTACTTTGCTTCCTATAACTTTTAGAAAGACAATTTTAGAGAAAAAATACAACCTTAAAAATGATTCTAGGATTTTTAAACACATGAACCTTTTTTACCTTTTAAATTCCTTCCTCTTCTTTCCTGACAATTTAAATCAATGTTCAAGTATTTTTATTTTTATTTTAAAGGATAATTAGTACATCTTAATTTAATTCTTCAATTTAGCTTGTTTTTTCGACGAATAATATTTGTGAAATATTTCTTCAAACTTATTATGATTAAAATTCCAAAAAAATATTCTGGCAAATGTCGAAAATCTGTAGAATCAAATGTAAATCTTATTTCAAAAAATTTTGAATTTCTTTTAAAATTTTTGTTCTGTAAAATCTAGAAGAAATAATGATTAGTCTTTGTTAGAAATATTGCTTGGTCCAATTTGTTATATATTCTAACAAAGAGCAGATTAGATTTTAACCTATTTAAAACATGTCATCGAAATTATGAAATACATTTTAATCAGGAAAGATTGCTAATGATGTTCCATAAATTCTTTTTTTTTAATTATTTTTCAAAAAGATTCTAATTAGCTAGTTTTTCTCTTCATTTTTTTCGGTAGAATTTTGAATTTTAAAAAGTTGAAATTGAAGATAAACTATGTTTCAAAATTTAATTTGTCTTTTTTTCCTGTTTTCTCCTCTTTTAAACCATTCAATTAAGTGTTTTTTTCGTCATTTATTCCCTACAAAAAAAACCTTCCGTAAAGGAAAAAAATGTACGACGGAATGACAGACAGAAATACCATTTTTTTATATATATATATATATATATATATATATATATATATATATATATATATATATATTTATTAAAGGTAAATTGAGCAAATTGGCTATTTCTGGCAATTTATTTAAATGTGTATCAAACTGGTAGCCCTTCGCATTAATCAGTACCCAAGAAGTAGCTCTTGGTTTCAAAAAGGTTGGTAACCCCTGCTCTACATCATGCCATAGAGGTGATCAAGGCTTTTATAAAGTAAAACATAAAAACACAAATCCAATTAGTGTTAAGAATGACCCATATATTGGTGATTCAAATAATCCAATCCGGAGAAGGTTGACGTCCGCTTCCCCTGAAACCATATATCCTGACTCATCGTGTAAGAGCTGGACTCCGCTCGCTCGCACGCACAAGCGAACCCCCACCACCGGAACCTCGCCCGCGGGCATCTTTATGGGTCACAGCCCCGTTCTTCATTGGGTGATGAATCCAAAAAGTCAAAAAGGAGGGAAAAGTAACACCTCTGGCGTTGGCGAGAGGACAACATAACCTCCCCCTTTACGTTATTTGCGTGAGGATTCACAGCTGATCGACGTGACATATGCTGCCAATGAAACCTTTAAACATCTTGTCTCAGCTTGTTACTTCCGATCCAAAGCCCTCCTCTCGGACTGCAGACAGGCCCCCTGCAACTAAGGGCTTACCTTTTACACGAGGGCAGCCATTCTATATTAGTATAAATGCACTGAAATACATTACATTGTTTGACGGGAAATGCATCAAAATGAAAGCAAAAGAGGTTATTCTGTGCCTTTTAGCATATTTCCTCATCCCCCCCTTCGCAGTAAATGAACAATGTTCATTGGACAATAATTGCTAATCGCCAGTTCATTTGACTAATTTGAACCATTTGGAAGTCAGCGTAGCTCAACAAAAAAATCACACTGCTACAGGGCCTTGGCCACTCCTTACAAAACCCAATGAGCCCAGATAATATTGCTGATTAATAACACTGATATCCTTTTTAGCTACAGGCCTGGGCTATTTATTTATTTCTGCTTGGCTTTGCATGTTTGTGTGCCAGTTAATTCCTAACATGACAGGATTTGTTGTTAAAGGGGAACTGCACTTTTTATTTATTTTTTGACATAACACGTTATATTTACGTATTTTGCTCATTTTAGGAATATGGTGGCATATTAATTTCACAGATGCATCACAACGTTCCCTTTTCCCTTCAACAACAAATACTACTAATCATGGCAGACTTTGTGACAGCCAACATAGACTACTTGGGGACAAATATATATACAGTGGGGCAAAAAAGTATTTAGTCAGCCAGCGATTGTGCAAGTTCTCCCACTTAAAATGATGACAGAGGTCTGTAATTTTCATCATAGGTACACTTCAACTGTGAGAGACAGAATGTGGGGAAAAAATCCAGGAATTCACATTGTAGGAATTTTAAAGAATTTATTTGTAAATTATGGTGGAAAATAAGTATTTGGTCAACCATTCAAAGCTCTCACTGATGGAAGGAGGTTTTGGCTCAAAATCTCACGACACCTGGTCCCATTCATTCTTTCCTTAAAACGGATCAATCGTCCTGTCCCCTTAGCAGAAAAACAGCCCCAAAGCATGATGTTTCCACCCCCATGCTTCACAGTAGGTATGGTGTTCTTGGGATGCAACTCAGTATTCTTCTCCCTCCAAACACGACGAATTGAATTTATACCAAAAAGTTCTATTTTGGTTTCAATTGACCACATGACATTCTCCCAATCCTCTGCTGTATCATCCATGTATCCATTTTGGTATAAACTCAACTCGTCGTGTTTGGAGGAAGAAGAATACTGAGTTGCATCCCAAGAACACCATACCTACTGTGAAGCATGGGGGTGGAAACATCATGCTTTGGGGCTGTTTTTCTGCCAAGGGGACAGGACGATTGATCCGTGTTAAGGAAAGAATGAATGGGGCCATGTATCGTGAGATTTTGAGCCAAAACCTCCTTCCATCAGTGAGAGCTTTGAATGGTTGACCAAATACTTATTTTCCACCATAATTTACAAATAAATTCTTTAAAATTCCTACAATGTGAATTCCTGGATTTTTTTTTTCCACATTCTTTCTCTCACAGTTGAAGTGTATCTATGATGAAAATTACAGACCTCTGTCATCATTTTAAGTGGGAGAACTTGCACAATCGGTTGCTGACTAAATACTTTTTTGCCCCACTGTATGCTTAAGTACAGTGGTGGGCCATGCGTTTCTCACCTAGGCTTTCAGTGACTTCCGACTTTACCTCTCAAAATAATTGGTAAATGGGTTTATACTTGTATAGCGCTTTTCTACCTTCAAGGTACTCAAAGCGCTTTGATACTATTTCCACATTCACTCTTTCACACACACACATTCACACACTGACGGGAGCTGCCAAGCAAGGCCGTAACCTTGACCCATCAGGAGCAAGGGTGAAGTGTCTTGCTCAAGGACACAACGGATGTGACGAGGTTGGTAGTAGGTGGGGATCGAACCGGGAACACTCATGTTGCTGGCACGGCCACTCTCGTGTAATTTATGGCGGGCCAACTGTAATGTTAATTTGATATTGCCTTAAGGCCCAAATGGAATTACACAGCGGGCCAAATGTGGTCCACGGGCCAGAGTTTGGCACCCTTGGTTTAGAACATTCAAAGAGAGATTAATTTGAAAATGACAAAAGATGAACTGGTCATTATTTTCCCTATAGTCTATGAAATAAATTGTCCATCCACTACCCTACGTGTCTGAGACAGGTCCACTTGTGACCAATTAGTGTGCAAAGGTATCCCAACAGACTGCCACTAACAGTCAGGCTGTCATCGAGACGGGGGTCGTGTGAATTCTCACAAGTCCATTGTCCATCTGTAGTCCGGCTGCACCAACAACAACTGTGAGGGCTTGTAAAAATGATCGGCAGCACAACAGGAACTCTTCCTCCCCTCCAAAGAAACGTGTTCACACACATGATGGCGGACTCAGAATTGAACCCTTCCTAACACATGCCCACATTGCACTGATTAAAGAATATCAATGATTTGTAAATAACATCCTGGTCAGAGGTTAAGTGAAGCCCCTCTGGGAGTGATCTGTAGGCAGATGTACCGCTCGAATGTCACCTTCTTACTCTCTGTAATCTCTCCTCACCAGGCCTTGAAGACACCTTGAAAAAGTCTCTAGGAGAGTCCAGTCCCGCTGTTGCCTTGGTTCCAGTTGTGGACTTGCCTGACTGCCTCATCCTCCATCTGTCCTGTTGGCTCAGCGCATGAGAAGCACAGCCAGGATCCACCGTTCTGACTCTCGAACAACATGAGGATCCAAACCACGACGTGATCCTGGTATTTGGGCCTAGAATCCATCGTTTTACCCAATGGTGCTTTGGATATAATTCAGTCTTGAGGACCTCTTAGGAAAAGAACGTCTTACAAAGTGTCTAGAGCATCCATCCATATCTACCGCTTATTCCCTTTCGGGGTCGCGGGGGGCGCTGGCGTCTATCTCAGCTACAATCGGGCGGAAGGCGGGGTACACCCTGGACAAGTCGCTACCTCATCGCAGGGCCAACACAGATAGACAGACAACATTCACATTCACACACTAGGGCCAATTTAGTGTTGCCAATCAACCTATCCCCAGGTGCATGTCTTTGGAAGTGGGAGGAAGCCGGAGTACCCGGAGGGAACCCACGCAGTCACGGGGAGAACATGCAAACTCCGCACAGAAAGATCCCGAGCCTGGATTTGAACCCAGGACTGCAGGACCTTCGTATTGTGAGGCAGACGCACTAACCCCTCTGCCACCGTGAAGCCCTGCTTCTAGAGCAGTGGTTCTTAACCTTGTTGGAGGTACCGAACCCCACCAGTTTTATATGCACATTCACCAAACCCTTCTTTAGTGAAAACGTTTTTTTTGTTTTTCAAATTCAAGACAAAGTTATATGTCTTTTACTGGTGCACAAAAAGAACCGTGCATGAACCACAAAAAAATTACACACCTGCAAATCAGATGGAAAACTAGAGGTAACATTGTTTGCAATTCGGACCGAGAAAGCGACGATTTCCCCATTAATTTGAGCGAGGATGAAAGATTTGTGGATGAGGAAAGTTAGAGTGAAGCACTAAAAAAAAAAAAAAAAGAAAAGAAAGAAAAGGCGACGGCTCCAGGCGGCTGGAGTGGGAGCGATTCAGATGTTATTAGACACATTTACTAGGATAATTCCGGAAAGTCCCTTATCTGCTTATTGTGTTAATATGGTTTAAGTGAGATTATAAAGTCATACCTGAAAGTCGGAGGGCTGTGGTGATCGCCAGTGTCTCTGAGAGAAGCCAATGGAGGAGCCAAGATCACAGCTGTCTTTTTGACAGCTGCAGGAGGAGGTCGCATAATCCGCTGAAGTCTCCGGTAAGAGCCGACTTAATATCACAATTGGTTGACATTTGGTAGAAAAAAATGTTCGCTTGACCGCTCTGTGTTAAAAGTTCACAACAAACAAAGAAATACTGGCTGTGTTTCAGTTGCTAAAGGCAGCTGCAATCCACCGCTTTCCAGCAACAGCATTCTTCTTTATAGTCTCCATTATTAATTGAACAAATTGCAAAAGATTCAGCAACCCAGATGTCCAAAATACTGTGTAATCAAGCGATGAAAATAGACGACTTTTAGTCGTGAGTGGTGCTGGGCTGAAATGTCCGCTCCAACCAATAACGTCACAAGCACACGTCAACATAAGCGTCATGAGTCTGTGACGTTTTCAACAGGATACCTCGCGGGAAATTTAAAATTGCAATTTAGTAAACTAAACCGGCCGTATTGGCATGTGTTGCAATGTTAATATTGTGAGACTTGTGTGGCATATTGTTGCCGGGTTCGGTCCTTCGAGGATGCGTCGGCAAGAACACAGCAAAAGGTAAGAACTAAGGGATTTATTAAACTCAAAAAAGGCTAGAACAAAAACACTGGTGTAAATAGAAAAGGCAAATAAAAGCGCTAGCATGAAAGCTAGGATATACAAATAAAAAACTAAAAATGGCACGTAGGCACACAAAAGGGAAAAACAAAACAACTAGCATGAAAGCTAGGAATAAAATAAAGCTTAGCGTGAGAGCTAGCGAGATAGAGAATGAGAGACAAGTCATCAGCAGTTGCATGAGAACAAACTAAGATCCGACAATGAGTGAACAGAATAGGCTGGCTTATAAAGGGTGGTGATTAGTAAAGACAGGTGTGCAGGAACCGAGAGTAGCAGCTGAAACTAATAAGAAACCATGGAAACAGACTAAACAGGAACTGAGCGGGAGAGTGATACAAAAACAAAGCAGCAAACAACAATATGTAGATATCCGAGCAGCGGATCGCAACAAATATTTCATCATTGATATACAAACTATCAGACTGCGTGGTCGGTACTAGTGGGTTTCAGTAGGCCTTTAAGAGACCACTGGTCTAGAGAGAAACAACAACCCTGTAATAGTCTTTTTACGAGCACAGGGTTAGATACTCCACAGGCATAAAACCGACAAGTCCATTTGAACTCTTCGTCAATGTCCAAAGTGGAGTTCCTAGCACTTGATGTTTCATGGCCTTGTTCAGGAAGTCAGTCCCCAACTTCCTTTGTCCTTGGTGAATTTCTTCTGCTCCTTTGCGTCATAGTTCCTTTCAGTCCCGCATCCTTCCAATCCTTAAGCCGAGTCCTCAGAGACCAATGTTTCCTTCCTCCTGCCCAGCATCTTCTTTGCTTGGTACTAGATAGATTTCTATGAACCAGGGTTTCTACCAACAACTTCCCGAGCTGATACAATCTCTCACCGAGTATGCAATCGCTGTCTGTTATGTCGACCATTGGATGTCAGATGTATAAAAGTCACAACAATTCGCCTGCTAACACCATTTGATTGCTGCAGTTTTGTACATTCCAAAGTCTCATATTGGATAATTGGGTCGTAGAGATCAGGAACGTGTGGATTCGTAGTTTCCCCATCTGCCACAGTTATATTAACTCTGTTCAGAACACAGCTATTTTTTTTCCATATTATTGAATTGGACATGCGGTCCACTTTCTCGCTGGCCTCAATCTCCTCCTGGATAAAATGTGTCTTTTTATCAAAGACACTGAGGTGTCAATACAGTAGTTGTTGCTTATTATTAGTTAATTGGTGTGTTATCTGATCCCTTCAATATGTTGTGTTTTTTGCTAAGGCCCCGTCTTCCTTAAACAAATAATTATTTAGCCTAAGCCACACTAAACTATCGTTTAAGGTCCCCCTCCTTGGATACATTTTTTACATGGGTAAGTGTGGCCTGTATCTCTTGAATCTTTGGCTCTTAGCTTTGTATATACTCATTGATCGTTTACAAACTGAGTTCAAAGAGGAAGTGACGCCAGAAAGGCCGCGCCCCACACAGGAAGTGACGTCAGGAAGAACGCGCCACATCCAGCTTCAAAATAAAGCGGTTTGGTAACTCGGAGTTAATCAGTGGAACTATGGAGGCGAGTCAACCAGACATGCCCGTGTTTCTCCTTCCGTCTGTATAGAACAGGGGTCGGGAACCTTTTTGGCTGAGAGAGCCATGAAAGCCAAATATTTCAAACTGTATTTCCGTGAGAGCCATATAATATTTTTTAACACCGAATACAACGAAACGCGTGCATTTTTAAGTAAGACCAACATTTTAAGAGTATAATAAGTATCTTATTATTTTTAATAACATTGTTATTCTAAAAGTTAACCAATAATAAATATAATACTTCTTACCATTAATGCGACATCTTGAACATGGATGGTTGGATTAAAATGCATGAGAATGTTTTATAATTTCAATGTTATTTTAAACACTGTGATTACCAGCAGAAATATTAATTACTTATCATGTTAAGCAATGTCAGCTAAGATTTATCTGAGAGCCAGATGCAGTCATCAAAAGAGCCGCATCTGGCTCTAGAGCCATAGGTTCCCTACCCCTGGTACAGAAGCTTGTGGTAATCTCACATGAATACCTTAAAGGGGAACATTATCACAATTTCAAAAGGGTTAAAAACAATAAAAATCAGTTTCCAGTGGCTTGTTGTATTTTTTGAAGTTTTTTTCAAAATTTTACCGGTCCCGGAATATCCCTAAAAAAAGCTTTAAAGTGCCTTTTTTTTCGCTCTCTGCGAAGACACTGTTCATTTTCCTGTGACGTCATACAGTGCTTCCAATACAAACAAACAATGGCGAATACCACAGCAAGATATAGCGACATTAGCTCGGATTCAGACTTGGATTTCAGCGGCTTAAGCGATTCAAGATGTTTGGAGTATGAAAGTATTGAAGAAGAAACTGAAGCTATTGAGCGAATAGCTATTGACGCCATTCATAGCCGTAGCATGGCCGAATAGCTGCGTTAGCATCGCCGGTAAAATGTGCGGACCAAACGATCTTTACTTTCGCGTCTCGTGACACCGGAGCAACTTAAATCTTTCGATTGGTAAGTGTTTTTTTCGCATTAAATGTGGGTGGAGGGAAACGTAATATAGTTGCAAATGCATCTGCAGGTTATCCATACATCTCTGTACCATGTCTGCTTTAGCACCGCCGGTAAATAGCATGTTAGCATCGATTAGTGTAGCATGTTAGCACCGATTAGCTGGCAGTCAACATCAACAAAACTCACCTTTGTGATTTCGTTGACGTTATCGTTGCAAATGCATCTGCAGGTTATCCATACATCTCTGTGCCATGTCTGCTTTAGCACCGCCGGTAAATAGCATGTTAGCATCGATTAGCTGGCAGTCACGCCGCAACCAAATTTGTCTGATTAGCACATAAGTCAACAACATCAACAAAACTCACCTTTGTGATATCGTTGACTTTATCGTTGCAAATGCATCTGCAGGTTATCCATACATCTCTGTGCCATGTCTGTCATCGCCGGTAAAATGTGCAGACACTCCGGCACATTCAATGAGGGTCTGGCGGCAGATTTCTTGCCACTTTCGCATCTTCGGGCCAGTGGTGCAACTTGAATCCCTCCCTGTTAGTGTTGTTACACCCTCCGACAACACACCGACGAGGCATGATGTCTCCAAAGTTCCAAAAAATAGTCGAAAAAACTGAAAATACCAGGGCTGAGACCCGGTGTTTGCAATGTGTTGAAAATGTAAATGGCGGCTGTGTTACCTCGGTGACGTCACACTCTGACGTCATCGCCACAGAGCAATAAACAGAAAGGCGTTTAATTTGCCAAAATTCACCCATTTAGAGTTCGGAAATCGGTTAAAAAAATATATGGTCTTTTTTCTGCACCATCAAAGTATATTTTGACGCTTACATAGGTCTGGTGATAATGTTCCCCTTTAAGAGAAAATGATTGCAGCTATTTGGGATACAACACTTCTCATGTGGCAAGAGAACTTTCCAATATCCAGGTCAGCCGTGATTATACTTACCGAAAAAGTCAATTTGTCAAAGGAGAGACAACGAGAATGCGGGCTCCTGTGGATGTGATAAAAAAAAAAGGTAGCGCGTGCTTTGTATTACCTGGCCGTCGATGGAAGACTACAGATAACACGATTGCTTTTGGACTGGGAAAGCAGACTGTATCAGTTATTGTCTGCCATGTATGTCGCGGACTCAACGTCTAGGTCTAGAACAGGGGTAGGGAACCTATGGCTCTAGAGCCAGATGTGGCTCTTTTGATGACTGCATCTGGCTCTCTGATAAATCTGAGCTGACGTTGCTTAACACGATAAGTAATGAATGATTCCACTTGTAAAAAATAATGTTACAAATACAAAACATTCTCATGCATTTTTAATCCATCCATCCGTTTTCTACCGCACCTGTTCAAGAAGTTGCGTTAATGGTAAGAAGTTATTTATTTATTATTGGTTAGTGTGGGGCTTGGTGGGGGTTCTTCAGACCACCAAGCACCGACATGAGAGCCTGTTTCAGGGTTAAAATATTGTTTTATTTTTCAATAAGTCTCTCAGTGACTTTCCAGCAACTGTATTTCCAGCCCCAACCCCGTCTCTCCTCCTGGCTGCTGCTTATAACAGAGCGACAGGTGATTAGATAACAAGGCCCATGTGGGCCTTCTACACACCTGTCGCTGCAGGCCCGCAGGCCACACCCCCTCCACAGTTAGCTTCAGAATAACAATGTTAGTACAAAGAATAAGAGACCTTTTATACTCTAGAAATGTTGGTCTTACTTAAAAATGCACACATTTAGTTGTGTTCAGTGTTAAAAAAAAATATTATATGGCTCTTACTGAAATATATTTTAAAATATTTGGCTTTTTGGCTCTCTCAGCCAAAAAGGTTCCCGACCCCTGGTCTAGAGTATATAAAGTCACCAAAATGGTGAAGGCAAAAGAGTGTAGGAGTGTCCTGACCAAATATCTAGATCCCTAGATTGATTTATGTAAAATGTTTTTTTTATCACATTGTTTACGTGCCTAATAAAGATTTAATTTATGATTGCTCAGCTGTGATTCACTACAACAGGGCCCCACAGCACACTGGATTCCAGTTAATTGAAATAGCAAAACACTGGATATTGTTCAGATAAGTTACATTTAAGAACTTGCACACAAAGCAACACTAGAGGTGACTATGACGTGCTCATTTTTCGCGGTTGCGTACTAAGTCGCGTTACGCTGGCGGAGGGAGGGGTGGTCAGGGGGTTTTAAACCAGTGGTCCCCAACCTTTTTGTATCCGCGGACCGGTCAACGCTTGATAATTTGTCCCGCGTGGTCCTTTATTTATTTATTTTTTTTTTTCTTTGTCATGAAAAAGGGAGGTTTTTGTGGTTGGTGCACTAATTGTAAGTGTATATTGTGTTTTTTATGTTGATTTAATATATATATATTTTTTTTATAAAAAATTATTCTGCGGCCCGGTACCAATCGGGCCACGCCATGGCCCTGTGACTGGGGACCACTGTTTTAAACGACCATTGTGTGTAGACAAGGATAAGGTTAAGTAGGATTTACTCTGGATAACCTTATTCGACTTAATGTAGACGTGGTCTAAGTCTTTACCACACAAAGGAAACGGCATCAAAGGTCAGCTTTCAGCTGACGACGGTGCTAGACATGTATTGTTGTGACTTTTTTTAACATTGGACAGTGAAATAAGAGCGGGTCTCACAGTGGAAGTTGTTTTTTTTCCCAATAATTAACCAACAGTCAAAAACAAACGGGTGAACCTTAATACTTAAAGGTCTACTGAAACCCACTACTAGCGACCACGCAGTCTGATAGTTTATATATCAATGATGAAATATTAACAATACGGCCGGTTGAGTTTACTAAATTACAATTTTTTAATTTCCCGTGGAGTTTCTTGTTGAAAACGTCGTGGAATGATGACACGTGCGTGTGACGTCATGGACTGTCAGGAAATATTAGCCCAGCACCACTAGCGGCTAAAAGTCGTCTCTTCTCATCGTGCAATTAAACAGTATTTTGGACGTCTGTGTTGCTGAATCTTTTGCAGTTTGTTCAATTAATAATGGAGAAGTCAAAGTAGAAAGATGGATTTGGGAAGCTTTAGCCTTTAGCCACACAAACACACGGTGATTCCTTGTTTAAAATTCCCGGAGGTGAAGCTTTACTATGGATCAGAGCGGTCAAGCGAACATGGATCCCGACAACTTGTCAACCGACAGGTTTAGGTGAGAAAATTGTGTTAAAAAGTCGCCTCTTACCGGAGATTTGTGGAGTTTGCGCCGTCCTTGTATCTGCCGTCGACTTCCCTCAGACACTGGCCTCAAGACACCCGTGGACACACCCCTCCGGCTATCAGGTACTATTTAACTCTCCAAGGTTCTCATAGTCATCATTGTCACCGACGTCCCACTGGGTGTGAGTTTTCCTTGCCCTTATGTGGGCCTACCGAGGATGTCGTAGTGGTTTGTGCAGCCCTTTGAGACACTAGTGATTTAGGGCTATATAAGTACACATCGATTGATTGATTGACTAAAACACTAGCAACACAATAGAAAGATAAGGGATTTCCCAGAATTATCCTAGTAAATGTGTCTAAAAACATCTGAATCTGTCCCAATGCAATCGCCTTTTCTTTTTTTTTTTTCCCTAGTCCTTAGGATATCAATATCCGCAGCCATAAATCTTTCATATTGCTCAAATTAATGGGGAAATTGTCGTTTTCTCGGTCCGAATAGCTCTTTTTGTTGGAGGCTCCCATTATAAACGATGTGAGGGTGACGTCATCGTCTGCGACTTCCAGTACAGGCAAGGCTTTTTTTATTAGCGACCAAAAGTTGCGAACTTTATTGTCGATGTTCTCTACTAAATCCTTTCAGCAAAAATATGGCAATATCGCAAAATGATCAAGTATGACACACAGAATGGACCTGCTATCCCCGTTTAAATAAGAAAATCTCATTTCAGCAGGCCTTTAACTCTTCACCGCAAAGTGTCGTACTAACATCGAACGCTTTTTAAAGGACAATTTTGGATCAATCTGGAGGGTTTTTTTTTTTTTCGTTGTTGAAATTGCCGACTACTGATTCTACTTATTACAGCACTCTCTGTCATTATGAACAGGGCTTCCTTTACTTGGTGGTCTACGAGACAAAGGACTCCAAAAATGTCATTCCGTGAAGCCATAAACAGCAACTCCTAATATGTAGTAAAGCAATATAGATTCACCGTGTGTGTGTGTTTGTGTGTGTGTGTGTGTGTGTGTGTGTGTGTGTGTGTGTGTGCGTGTGTGTGTGTGTGTGTGTGTGTGTGTGTGTGTGTGTGTGTGTGTGTGTGTGTGTGTGTGTGTCATGCTCCTCGGGACTGGAGGTGTGTTATTATTGTGTAATAGGCAATCAGCACCAGGCACCCGAAAAGATTAAGCCTCTTTATGTTTTCTATTGATTGTAAAGGCGGCCTGGTTAATAGGAGAGGGACTTTGCCTCACATCGCTGCAGGCGAGGAATTAACCTGTGTGTGTGTGTGTGTGTGTGTGTGTGTGTGTGTGTGTGTGTGTGTGTGTGTGTGTGTGTGTGTGTGTGTGTGCGTGTGTGTGTGTGTGTGTGTGTGTGTGTGTGTGTGTGTGTGTGTGTGTGTGTGTGTGTGTGTGTGTGAAATAGCACTATTAACCGTCGCTCCTTGGAACATTTCTTTTCTCAAAGATCATGAACCGTATATTGATGAACCGGAGTCCGAACGCATCTCCAGACCTCACCTCGGCCTACCTAGCGATCGATCCTCGCCCCGCCCATCCCGGCCCGTTGTTTGCTTTTCATTGTTGCTATCAAAAATTGGAACAACGGCGGCTGCCAATAGAGCCTGAAGATTTTTGCTTTATTGACGCTTGAGAAACACAAACAAGCAATTATTTATGAACTCGGGCAAGCTAATACGCTGGGAAGTGTATTGGTTTTCACCGTTTTTTTTTAGATTTTGTTGTGGGGTGGCGCTCGAACTAACATACAGTGGGGCAAAAAAGTATTTAGTCAGCCAGCGATTGTGCAAGTTCTCCCACTTAAAATGATGACAGAGGTCTGTAATTTTCATCATAGGTACACTTCAACTGTGAGAGACAGAATGTGGAAAAAAAATCCAGGAATTTACATTGTAGGATTTATAAATAATTTATTTGTAAATTATGGTGGAAAATAAGTATTTGGTCAACCATTCAAAGCTCTCACTGATGGAAGGAGGTTTTGGCTCAAAATCTCACGATACATGGCCCCATTCATTCTTTCCTTAACACGGATCAATCGTCCTGTCCCCTTAGCAGAAAAACAGCCCCAAAGCATGATGTTTCCACCCCCATGCGTCACAGTAGGTGTGGTGTTCTTGGGATGCAACTCAGTATTCTTCTTCCTCCAAACACGACAAGTTGAGTTTATACCAAAAAGTTCTATTTTGGTTTCATCTGACCACATGACATTCTCCCAATCCTCTGCTGTATCATCCATGTATCCATTTTGGTATAAACTCAACTCGTCGTGATGACAAATATAAGGGCATGCTATGAAGCCATTGCCTCAAACACCTTCTACAACATGTATAAACTGCTTGCCAGTCCAGCAACATGTTGTGAGAGGCTTCCGCAGATGCACGCACACGACTGGAAGGCATACTGGGTGACACAGAGTACACTGACGGTTGTGATATAAAAAACTTTAACACTCCTACTAATATGCGCCACATTGTGAACCCACACAAAAGAAGAATGACAAACACATTTCAGGAGAAAATCGTCACAGTAACACAACATAAACGCAACACAACAAATACCCAGAATCCTTTGCATCCAGGATACATCCTGACTATGTTATACACCCCGCGAGCACCAAACCCCGCCCAACTCAACCACACAGGGAGGGAGGCGGGGGGGGTTGGTGCTCGCGGGGTGTATAACATAGTCAGCTACAAACCGCCTGTTTGTAGCTGAGATAGGCTCCAGCACCCCTCGTGACCCCGAAAGGAACAAGCGGTAAAAAAATGGATGTATGAATGAGTCCCACGGCACACCAAACAATATCTCACGGTTACATTAGTGTGCCGCGGCACAGTGGTTAAGTGTAAGGGTATTCACATTGTCTATGGAAAATTAAGAATGTAAGAGTGGTACTATTTTATTTTTTTTTCATACGATTTAATTCCTGTCATCTGGCTTTTAGATTTCACGTATTTTGAGCACCGACTGAAGTTTTTGGAACAATAAAACGTACAAAAGTCCGCCGAAATGTTGTCGATGACTTTCGTACGTCTGAAAACTCTGGACCTGAATGATGCCTTTCCACAAACGTCGAGTTTACTGGAAGGCGACCACTTGTCGATCACGTCCTTAAACACTGGCTTGGGTCTATTTCCACAGAGACGCCGACAAAGCCACGAGGATATAGTCTTGCTCTCTTGACGGGACGACGGGACGTCACGTGACAGACGTTCCTTTGTGTCCCGGCCACTGTTATTTATTCACAAAATGACTGAAGACAGGGTGACATTTACTTTTGCCCGTGTGTGTGTGCATTTTTCCTGCCGAGCCGACCAGCCAACCGCTCTGCATACAAAACTGCCTTTTTTTGTTGTAAGCAACGTTGTCGTCCTTTGTGTGCCGTGCAGCCACCAGCCTGCGGCTCTTGTCATTTTGGCCTTGCACATGGACTTAACTGGGTGTTTCTTCCTCGAGGCCAACCGGCCTTGTGTGTGGGTGTGTGTGTGTGTGTGTGTGTGTGTGTGTGTGTGTGTGTGTGTGTGTGTGTGTGTGTGTGTGTGTGTGTGTGTGTGTGTGTGTGTGTGTGTGGGTGTGTGGGTGTGTGTGTGTGTGTGTGTGTGTGTGTGTGTGTGTGTGTGTGTGTGTGTGTGTGTGTGTGTGTGTGTGTGTGTGGGTGTGTGGGTGTGTGTGTGTGTGTGTGTGTGTGTGTGTGTGTGTGACTCACTTGGACTACATACAGTAAGGTAGTTTTAGTAGGGAGTGACCTCACTGCTGGAAACCCCCCCCCCAGACATGATTTGGTCTTGATTGTTCCGCCCGATTGTAGCTGAGATAGGCGCCAGCGCCCCCCGCGACCCCGAAAGGGAATAAGCGGTAGAAAATGGATGGATGGATGTTTTCACATTTAAATTATTTTTTTGTTTAACACTTTTTATTTTTTTATTTTTTTGTGTTTATGACATGATGTGTCTTCTTTACGTCACAACCTGAGCTCAGAAAAGTGTTTTTTGTTTTGTTTTTGTTAATCACATGAAGCCAGCAAAATGATGATATTAGTTGGTGTTTGTCTCCCTCTGCTGGATATCATGAGTATTGCAAATTAAGAGCTGTAAACCAGGGGTGTCAAACTCGAATACAGAGTGGGCAAAAATTTAAAACTGAACAAAACCGCGGGCCAAAGTTGAACAAATGAACCATTTAATAGGGACCTAAACAAGTTTTGCATTGAATATTGAACAAGCAAGGCTTATATAACGTTATAGTGACATGTAAAATCGAGTTTTAAATAATAATAATAATAATAATTAAAAAATATCAATGGCATATCAAATAAGATTTAAATAAAAATTTAATGCCTCGTTTCTATTTGCAGCCCTCTGAGGTAAATATCAAAATAAACTTTTTCCACAGGCTAATAATACATTTGCAAATAAAATAACAATAATGAATGAATCAAACATTCAAGCCTTGAAGTAGCAAGAGAAAGTGCATGAGTAAAACGTTAATTATTGCTTGGGGAGATGGGATATACTTTAGCGTCCCAGAAGAGTTAGTGCTGCAAGGGCTTCTGGGTATTTGTTCTGTTGTGTTTATGTTGTGTTACGGTGCGGATGTTCTCCCAAAATGTGTTTGTTATTCTTGTTTGGCGTGGGTTCACAGTGTGGTGCATATTTGTAACAGTGTTAAAGTTGTTTATACGACCACCCTCAGTGTGACCTGTATGGCTGTTGAACAAGTATGTCTTGCATTCACTTGTGTGCGTGTGTGTGTAAAAGCCGCGTATATTATTTGACTGGGTTGGCACGCTATTTCTACGTAGGAAAAGCGGACGTGACGACAGGTTGTAGAGGACGCTAAAGGCAGTGTCGTTAAGGCATGCCCTCAATATTGTCGTCCAGGTGGAAATCGGGAGAAATTCGGAATAATGGTTGCCCCGGGAGATTTTCGGGAGGGGCGCTGAAATTTGGGAGTCCGGGAAAATCGGGAGGGTTGGCAAGTATGAGTATTACCGGTGAATTCGGTGTTACAGCGGCAATGCCGCTGTATAATACCGGCGGGCCAGCTCTAATGTTAATTTCATATTGCCTCAAGGGCCAAATGAAATTACACGGAGGGCCAAATTTGACCCGCGGGCCAGAGGTTGACACCCATGCTATAAACTGTATTGTAGTGTGGCTTTGTTAATGTCCTTGTTTATTTGTGTTTTTTTGTTTTGTTACGCATTTTATGAATTAGTTAATTCATACCAATTATTATTTTCAATGTATTTAGCTTTCTTTTGTGATTACTTGTTTTGTAAGGTGGCTTTAAATTTTTGGAAAAACTAATACATTTCGTATTTTAACCATATAAGGTCGAAATCCTAATAATGAAAAGTACATAACATCGAAAATGTAGAAAATATATTTTTTAAATGTTCAGATTAATTAGGTAATTCAAGTTGACTTTTAAGTTAAAGTAAACATGATTGTCACACACACACTAGGTGTGGCAAAATTACTCTCTGCATTCGACCCATCACCCTTGATCACCCCCCTTGAAGGTGAGGGGGAGCAGTGAGCAGCAGCAGCAGTGGTCGCGTCCGGGAATTATTTTTGGTGATTTAACCCCCAATTCAACCCTTGATGCTGAGTGTTGTTGCGTTGGACCCGGTCTTCTGCCGGTCACCTCCCAGGTTGGTTCAATGACACATAAGCTGGTTATAAACAAATCCCAGGCAGAGTTGCTTATTTTTATATTTTATTACCAAAGCTTTGGGAGGCCAATCTAGATACAACAACCTTTCAATCGCATTGCCCAAATTGATCTAATTCTACTAAGGAAGTGTTGCCTCTTCTCTCCCTCACACCCGCCCCCCTTCTCCCCCCCCCCCCCCCCTCCTAGCCTGAGACATTTGAGATAAAAGAGTGTTATGACTTCTCGCTACATTCCAACTATCAAGGCCAGGAACAGGAGGTGTGTGGGTCGGATCACAGCTGACTCTTCTCACCCTGGACACAAAATATTCTCCCCTCTTCCCTCAGGCAGGAAACTACGGTCCATCCAGACCCACACCTCCCACCACCTGAACAGTTTTACCCCTCGGCCATCAGACACGTGAACAATACCAAGATCGGATAGCTCAATTACAGCTCATGTTATTCCATTCTGTGTTACATGTCTTTTATGTTGCACGATTGTGCCAGGTAAAATTCCTAGTTTGTGAACCCGTTCTCAAACAATGGCAATAAAAACTTTTCTGATTTCTGATTTCTATGCATGGCCCATACTTAGCTATTTTAAAAAAGATATCTATCTCCAGACGTGTTAATAACATGTCTTGAAATATTTCTTCATTAAATGATGTATGCTGTATAATTGATGGCGGAAAGAATCGTACAATTTAAAGCAAGGTACTGTGAAGTGTTTCATTATATTTGTTTTATTTTTTTAAGTACTGATGATGGTAAAACATAATTTTTCTATTTTATGTTTTTTTTTTTTAATATTTCGCTTTATTTTATTATTACTGTTTAATAAAGTGTTTTGAAATATTTATTCATTGAATGAAGTATGCTGTATAACTGATGGCGGGAAGAGTCATACAATTTAAAGTAAGGTACTTTGAAGTGTTGTGTTATATTTTTTAAGTACCGATGACTGTAAAAATATTTTTAAATTATTTAATATACATATTTTTATATGTTTCTTGTTATTTTATTTTTGTTTTTTATGACATGTCTTGAAATATTTCCTCATTAAGTAATGGATGCTATATAACTGATGGTGGGAAGAGTCATGAAATTTTAAAAGAAAGTACTTTCAAGCGTCTTAATATATTGTTTTACTTTTTTAAGTACCTGATGACTGCAAACATCTTTTTTAATTCTTTAATATATATCAACGACCCCAAAGAGAATAAGCAGTACAAAATGGATATATATATATATATATGTATATATATATATATATATATATGTATATATATATATATATATGTATATATATATATATATATATATATATATATATGTATATATATATGTATATATATATATATATATATATGTATATATATCTATATATATATATGTATATATATATATATACATATATATATATATATATATATAATTGTATTTGTTTCATTTTTATATTTTTATAACGTCTTGAAATATTTCTTCAAGTTGGTATGGTATTTGTATGCTGCATAATTGATGGTGGGAAGAGTCTCACAATTTAAAAGGAAGGCACTTTGAATTGTTGTATTATATAGTTTTTATTTTTTAAGTACTGTTGACTGTAAAAAATAATAATTCTATAATACATTTTTTTATATATTTTTCTTTGTTTTATTTTTTAAGTAAATATTTCTTCATTAAATAATGTATGCTGTGTAATTGATGGCGGGAAGATTCATACAATTTAAAAGAAGGTACTTTGGAATGTTGAATTATATATTTTTTTAAGTGCTGATGACTGTAAAATAATATATATTTTATAATATACACATATTTTTTTATATATTTATCTTTGTTTTATTTTTATATTTTTTCATCCACGTCCGACAACTTGTTCGAAAAGAAAGCAAACTCAGTCACTAACACTCCAGCCGGTAGGAACCGTTATCCTGCCCTTACTGTTTTCCCACGGAAGATATTGTTACCCGGACGCAAGCCGGAAACGAGACGCCTTCAGCGCGTTTTGTAAAGCAGCGCCACAACGTTGCTTCTCACCTATGCTCAAACACTTTTAAAGGTTTGTCTTGCTTATTTATTTCTATTTTTGATGCCTGCGAAGCGCTAAAACAATAATAGCGACTCGGAAAAATAGTTAGGCCGTCAGTATGTCTCAACAAAGTACACACATGTATTTCCCTTAGCCGAAGTGTGAAGTGCAATGTTTCATTTTCGATTAAATCGTATTTAATTCTGGACTAAACAAGTTGGAAAGCACGTAATAATGTCTAATATTCTCCCATCTTAAACGCACATGTTGTCTAATGTTCCTTTTGCGTGAAACCACTTTACAACTTTGTCACCATATTATAAATGCTGTTATCCATCCATCCATATTTTTACCGCTTATTCCCTTCTGGGGTCACTGGTGCCTATCTCAGCTACAATCGGGCGGAAGGCAAGGTACACCCTGGACAAGTCGCCATCTAATCACAGTCGTGCTGTTATTATAATTGTTCTTTGACATTTACTTCCATGTGGTTTATGTTGCAGACACCTGTGGACGAAGGCAATCATGGAAAAAGAAAGCCCGGCTAAAAAGGTTGCTGCGCCTTCAGTGTCCCAAATTAATGCAGAATATGTCACTCAGGTAATACAGACTAATGCTACTTAGCCAGGACTATTTAGATCTAACTAAAAACAGTTTCGCTGATTTCTTTTATTTTATTTTTTCAGTTGGCAAACAAATATTGGGCTCCTCATGCCAAAAACAAATTGCCCTTTGATCCCAAGGTGAGTTGTGTGCTGTTTCTAGCAGAAAACCTGTAAATAGGGGTGTAACGGTACACACAAATTTTGGTTCGGTATGTACCTCTGTTTAGATGTCACGGTTTGGTTCATTTTCGGTACAGTAAGAAAACAACAAAATATACATGTTTTGGATATTTATTTCCCAAATTTGTAAACAATGGCTTTATCCTTTTAACATTGGGAACACTATAATAATTCTGCCCACGTTAATCCACATTAAACTGCCTCAAGTTGTTGCTTAGATGAAATAAAATGACAAAACCTTTCTTCTACATATAACAAGTGCAACATTAATCAGTTTCAAGTCAACTCATCATGCTTAATTTATTAAAGCATTTGGGAAGCCTGGAGTTGACTTTTATTATGAAAATTTTATATTTTTATCAACATGTGATAGCAGGGATCCTGCATTTCAAAACTAGGCTGCTACATTACTAATGATTAATGTCGTGATCAAAATTATTCAACCCCCAGACAATTTTGGTGTTTTAGCAAATTGGACATTTATTCCGTATTTTGTTTATAGTCATATCAAATAAAGATGCATTAAATAGACAAATGCAACTTGAATTACAACATTATATTTTGTAACATACCAAACAGTGTAATTTCTCATAATATAAAAGGATTTAGTAAAGAATATCGACGATAAAGTTTGCAACTTTTGGTCGCTAATAAAAAATTCTTGCCTGTACCGGAAGTAGCAGACAATGTGCGCGTGACGTCACCGGTGTGAGGGCTCCTCACATCCTCACATTGTTTATAATCATAACCACCAGCAGCAAGTGCAATTCGGACCGAGAAAGCGACGACTTCCCCATTAATTTGAGCGAGGATGAAAGATTCGTGGATGAGGAAAGTTAAAGTGGAGCACTAAAAAAAAAAAGAAAAGGGGGGCCGGCATTGTGAGCGATTCAGATGTTATCAAACACATTTACTAGGATAATTCTGGAAAATCCCTTATCTGCTTATTGTGTTAATAGTGTTTTAGTAAGATTATAAAGTCATACCTGTAAGTCGGAGGGTTGCGGTGAACGCCAGTGTCTCTCAGAGAAGCCAATGGAGGAGCCAAGATCACAGCTGCCTTTTTGACAGCTACAGGAGGAGGTTGCATAATACACTCAAGTCTCCGGTAAGAGCCGACTTAATATCACAATTTGGTCAAATTCAATGGTGGGCCGTGCGTTTCTACCTACGCCTTCAGTGATGTTTCCGACTTCTTTGATTACCTCTCAAAATGCCATCATTTATATGTCACCACGTGACCATTGCTGGAGAAATACTATATGGTATACATTTACACACTACTGGACATTGTACAAAACGGGTTATTTTCTGGCACATTTAAAAATCAATAAACCCGCATCAGCAATTAAAACATATCTTATCAATAACATCCAGCTGCCGGCATTTCTACATTCAACTAACAGGGCTACTGCGCATGCTCTTCAATACTGTGGCATGCTGGCTAATGAAGTTCTTATTTTACCTAGCTCATAACATCACTATATATCTGCCTTAGGCCAGTTAGAAGGCCTTACTGACAACAACTCTTGATCTGATTAGCTATCCCAACCTGTATGTGCCCATTGACTTGAGAGTGCATAGACACCTATATTGTTGATTACGAAGGCTCTGGGCAGATTTCATACAGCATGGCAACATATGCTAGCTGAATTCTGATTGGATAAAAACTCTATAAAACAACAGCGCTCGAAGGAGCATAATGTGACATGAAGAGAATATGAATACTTTTAGACATTTTGGGAAAGTAAATAAAAAAATATACTTTTTTCTTTATTTATGATCATGATTTCTGGTTATGTTAGGCCAACAGAGAAGGCCTTGCTGGCCTTGACGGCACACCACTGGTAAAATGCAATACAAATAACTATTTTCTCTTTGTTTAGGTGATGGAGGATGTGTATGAAAAAGAGATTGTCATGTCCAAGTAGGAACACTTTTAATTGCTTTGTAAATTATCAGATATCCTTGAGTTTGTGGATTTACTTTGTCGTCTCCGTTGCAGGTTTGCTATCAGAAAAATCATGTTGCTCGAATTTAGGTGAGCTGTTTTTCTTTCATTCGTTTAAGGGATCTTCCAATCTGATACTGGCCAAACCCTATTGAATTGGATGTTGGGGAAAAATAGAGAAAAATAACCACCTCATCAGTCACGTACACACACACACACACACACACACACACACACACACACACACACACACACACACACAAACACAAAATAATCCATGACTGAGTACTTGGAAGCCGGGTGAAGAAACACTATTACAGTAGCCGTCTGCACCATTAGGTCGTCAGACCACGGCCACAATGTTGCAGTAGTTGTATAAAGCCATCCCTAATTGAATGTCCTGTATGAAAAGCAAAGCATTGTAACTTACTATACTGTACATATACATTTACTGTACAAACATTCATATACACATTCTGTTCATATACATACATACAGTACACTCATGCACATAATCACATTTCATCAAACATATATCAACATTGTTGCCCTAGGGCAGGGGTCGGGAACCTTTTTGGTTGAGACAGCCATACAAGCGAAGTATTTTAAAAAGTATTTCCGTGAGAGCCATATAATATTTTTTTTAAGACTGAATACAACTAAATGCATGCATTTTTAAGTAAGACCAATATTTTTAGAGTATAAATAAGTCTCTTATTCCTTTTAATAACATTGTTATTCTGAAGCTAACCAACAAAAAATAAACTACGTCTTACCATTAATGCGACTTCTTGAACAGGTGCGGTAGAAACCGGATGGATGGATTAAAATGCATGAGAATGTTTTAGATTTTGAACGTTATTTTTAACACTATTATTACCAGCGGAATTATTCATTTCTTACCATGTTAAGCGATGTCAGCTAAGATTTATCTGAGAGCCAGGTGCAGTCATCAAAAGAGCCACATCTGGCTCTAGAGCCATAGGTTCCCTACCCCTGGTCTAGGGTAAACTTGGTAACACATGGCATACTGACAAAGCATAACCCATTGTTACTATAACAATCTACAAGATTAATATAGGTTGCCTCTCTCTCTTCCCCTCCATCTTTCGGTATTCCTTTTTTTTCTATTTTTTTATTTTATTTATCTTTCTAGTTATCATTATGTATATGTATTGTTGCATTTGAACAACTGTATTGTTGATAATAGAGGTAAACTCTTGGTATAGTTCATGATCAATAGCGCATTTTCTATTGGTATTTGTATTGCTCCAGTTGTAGTGTAAAAATGCTCATTGTCATTTCTATATTATTATTTATTTCACTAACTGCTCCTTTGCTATCAATTTTGCGATCATATTTGTGCATATCGTATGTGCTGGTGTTGTTCTATTGTTGTTGTTGTTATTGTTGTGTTTGCTGTTGTTGATTTTGTCTCTCTGTCTGATCCCCCTCTTATCCCCACAATTCCCCCCTCTGTCTTCCTTTTTTTCTCTTTCTGTCCCCTCCTGCTCTGGCCCGGCTGCACCAAATGATAATATAAATACATTTAATAAAGTCAAATTTAAATAAGGCAACAAGAGAAGTATCCTACACTTCTCTTTCGTAAAGTAAATCCGAACAGCCGATATGGGCATCTACATAAACTACTGTGTATGATTTGCCTGAGAAGCTGGACAGGACAAAAAAAAATAAAAATGCAAACTACCGAGCTGTTTTTTTTTACCTTGCAGTCAGTACTTGGAGAACTTCCTTTGGGTCAATTACACTCCAGAGGTGTCCAGCAACGCTTTTCTCATGTCCATTTGTTGCATCGTCAATGAGAAGTTCAGAGAAAACGTCCCAGCCTGGGAGGTAGATATTGAACACTCATGTTCGTAGTATGTTTATTAACTTAGCATAAGCTTGTACAGTTACCAACACTGTTGTTTAATTGTGTTGTTCATCAGGTGTTCAAAAAGGAGCCAGAACATTTTTCATTCTTCTTCAAACGTGTGACGGAAACCTTGTTGGCGGGAGATGATGGTGGACTCTCCCTGAAGGAGCAAACTGTGCTGCTGGAGTTTCTGGATCACTGCTTCAACAGTCTTGTATGTACTATATAACACATATACTCAAAATACTACTGTATTTTCCGGACTATAGAGCGCACCGGTATACTAGCCCCACTTATAAAACATTTTTGGGGGGGATATCTTTCCATATATTGGCTGCACTGGACTATAAGCACGGATATATAGGTCGAAATTGTGTTATTTACACAGAAAGAATCTGTAAATATTTATTAGCATACCTTCATTGTTTCCAAACGGTGTCTGTAACACTGCAGTAAAACAGCTGATCATGCAAAACAGAAGTCATCGTCATGAACCCACTAGCTGTGGAAGCTCGCTCTCCAATCAGCTAAACAGATTCAATAACTTAAGAGTGACATGTTGGTGAGTTTACTGCAGAATTTGTGAAACTAAAATCATAAGATAAGAATGCTGTTGTAAGTTAATACTAACACAGACACTCAAAAACGTGTTAGCTTATTAGCTATTGCTAACAATGCCAGCGTCATTACATCACGATAGCACTTACAAATATGTATGAAAACACTTTTACAGACATGGGACGGTTTACTAAGTATAAACAGTTTTAGTTAAGCTGTAAAACTTATAAACGTTGCTTAGAGGGATGAATGAAGAATTTCAAAATATTATGTTAGACCCACTCAACGTCCATTGCTTTCGGTCTCCCCTAGAGGGAGGGGGTTGCCCACATATGCGGTCCTCTCCAAGGTTTCTCAGTAATTTACAACGACGTCCCACTGGGGTGAGTTTTTCCTTGCCCGTATGTGGGCTATGTACTGCGGATGTCGTTGTGGCTTGTGCAGCCCTCTGAGAAAATTGTGATTTAGGGCTATATAAATAAACATTGATTGATTGAATGATTGAATAATCCATATGAGTAGAAAGTCTATGGTCAGCTAAAATACTGAACGACACTCCGGTTGAAGAAAAAAAAGCACTACCAGTAAATGGAAAGACACTGCAGCACCTGCAGTGAGCGAAATCATCCAAAAGATGATGCCACAGCACAAACTATACACCTTTTAAATGTATTTGCTCCTTGTTTTTTTGAGAACTTTTTAGTATTGTCATCGGCGGGAAAAAATCCATAAATTAGACACATCGTGTCATAAGTCGCAGGGTTCAAAGTGTAGGAAAAGAGTAGCGGCTTATAGTTCTGAATTTATGGTAATATACTTCCAGGTTTTTTGCTGTTATTGTTGAGACAACTACAAACATATTCAAATCCTTGACATGCTGCATTTTTAGTGATAATCATTTTCTATTCATGGCCCATATGAATGTACATCTGCAAGGTCTACAGTGAATGCTAAAGGTAGTGCTATAATCCCTAATCTTAATTTTTATAAAGGGTAACTACTTTTTTTATGTGCCTATCTTTCACAAATATTATGTAAGACATAGCAGATGTATTTTTTTAAATACTTTCTAACTCGTAAATAAATGCGATTAAAAGTTTGATACAATGAAGCCCATGAGAGCCGCTCTATTCTGCCTATAAAGCCCTTAAAAACATCCACATCTTATATACATGATGTGAGTATATAAAACCTGTTTCCATATGAGTTGGGAAATTGTGTTAGATGTAAATATAAACGGAATACAATGATTTGCAAATCCTTTTCAACCCATATTCAGTTGAATGCACTACAAAGACAAGATATTTGATTTTCAAACTCATAAACTTTATTTTTTTTTTGCAAATGATAATTAACTTAGAATTTCATGGCAGCAACATGTGCCAAAGTAGTTGGGAAAGGGCATGTTCACCACTGTGTTACATCACCTTTTCTTTTAACAACACTCAATAAACGTTTGGGAACTGAGGAAACTAATTGTTGAAGCTTTGAAAGTGGAATTCTTTCTCATTCTTGTTTTATGTAGAGCTTCAGTCGTTCAACAGTCCGGGGTTGCTGATAAATGGGTTTTGCTTTGCATAGTACAGTTTGAACTTGCACTTAAAGATGTAGCAACCAACTGTAGTTACTGACAGTGGTTTTATGAAGTGTTCCTGACCCATGTGGTGATATCCTTTACACACCGATGTCGGTTTTTGATGCAGTACCGCCTGAGGGATCAAAGGTCCGTAATATCATCGCTTATGTGCAGTGATTTCTCCAGATACTCTGAACCTTTTGATGGTTTTACTGACCGTAGATGGTAAAATCCCTAAATTCCTTGCAATAGCTCGTTGAGAAATGTTGTTCTAAAACTGTTCGACAATTTGCTTACAAATTAGTGACCCTCACCCCATCCTTGTTTGGGAATTACTTAGCATTTCATGGAAGCTGCTTTTATACCCAATCATGGCACCCAGCTGTTCTCAATTTGCCTGCACACCTGTGGGATGTTCCAAATAAGTGTTTGATGAGCATTTCTCAACTTTATCAGTATTTAATGCCACCTTTCCCAACTTCTTTGTCTCGTGCTGCTGGCATTAAATTTTAAAGTTAATGATTATTTAAAAAAAATGTTTATCAGTTTGAACATCAAATATGTTGTCTTTGTAGCATATTCAACTGAATATGGGTTGAAAATGATTTGCAAATCATTGTATTCCGTTTATATTTACATCTAACACAATTTCCCAACTCATATGGAAACGAGGTTTATATATGTAATATAGTAACAGGCACATTTATAATAACATGTAATATTTATGTGTTTTTTGATCATTTTAAGCATATGTCAGCGCATTAATGTCAAAAACGCACCACAACGCTCAAAACATCTCTTACTGTACAAGGGCTGCAGTCATTAGGATGCCGACTGCTAAAATGTTCATATATTCCTGTATAAGCAGATTTTTTTTACGTTTATGGTCGAGTAAGAATGTTTTTTTTTTTAAAAATACATCTGTCCTGTCTTTTTTAATGATTGTGAGCGATGGGCAAAATTACAAAAAAAATTGCAGTTTTCCTTTTAGTCCTTTTAAGACAATCAGATGTTTGAAAAAAATAATGTCAGGAAATGGCATGGTAACAAAAAATAAGGGGAAGAGGAATCATGTATTAGATGTTTACAGATCCATAAACACTGCTATTGCACATTTTATAATATCTATTGCTTTGGTAATTTCTTCTGTTATTTATATTTAAGCCACCGAAGTTAAAACATTAGCTCTGTATCCATATGGGTTCTCCGAGAGTATTCTTTTTTGTTTGTGAAACTCTCTAATCTGTTATTGAACAGTTTTTCAATGATTTTAGAAAGATCTGGAAGTAAAGAAAGAGGTCTATAATTTGTAAATTGGTGTTTGTCTCCAGTCTTATAAATTGGTGCAACTTTAGCTATTTTCATTTTGTTTGGGAATTTGCCTGTTTGAAATGATAGGTTACTAATAGACATTATTGGTCCTGAGATGTCTTCAATAACCTTTTTTATCGTCTCCATATCAATTCCATTACAATCAATTGAAGACTTAGATTTGCATTTTGTCACGATTGTAACTAGTTCCTCCTTTATCACATTATTGAGGAACATTGAGTTGGGATTTCTATTTATGGTGTCATAATAGTCCTCAGTTGAAACTGGGTTTGTAATCCTTTCCTCCAATTTTGGTCCAATATTTACAAAGTAATTATTGAAGCTTTCACTACTTCCTTCATGTTGTCATTATTTTTGTTTCCGTCTGAGAAGTATTGATCCCTCTTAGTGCCATTTTTAATAACGCTATTGAGGATGCCCCATGTTTCTTAGACAAACTTTAATGATCCACAAGGGAAATTGCTCTCATGTTGTTTTTTTTCCTGTCTAGTAAGTAACTGTAATATTATTTTCTAAATGTTTATAGTATGTTAGTTAGCTTGTTTTTATAGTTCTGTACTTACTTTCTGCCTCTATAGTTCTTTGTGTTATACATTTTCTATATAATCTCTTCTTCCTATTACAAGCATTTTTAATCATTTTGTCATCCATGGTTGATTGTTCTTTCTCTGCTTTCTACTGATTTGTTAGAAAACCCTAACACAAGGCCGAATGTTTGTGCTTTTTATGCAGAACATGCTATACAAAAGTGGCAAAATGGCTGCTTTTACAGGCTTCAGATTTTTTAAATAATGGCCTCACTTCCTGGTGTTTTTGTGGGGCGTTCATTACACAAAAAGTTACAGTTAATTGTTTTGATCAATACAATAGATATACAAGACCTCGGTATATTCCACATTGGAATCCTATTATGAATAATAACACACTCATGAGAATGAAAATCACATGTCATTCATTTGTAAGAGCTTTTTAAACATTCTTTGATTTGCAATATCCTGAGAAGTCCACTGGGTGGCAGTATTACACTTGGCTACAGACCTTTGTCCAGTGCTGCATTCAAGCGCCAGCAAAGTACCGCATAGGTCTCATTTGTAATTTGCTATAGTTGCATACTCCTCAGTATTGATAGTGTCCTATAAAAGCCTATGCATATTTCAGTGCTGGAGTTTTGTTTATGCAGAGAAGTCCTGTAAAAAAAAAAATGTACATTGCATTGTGTTCTTTCTCTTTGTCCCAGGAGGTAGATTTGATCAGAGAACAGGTGCAGCAGCTCATCTCTCTGCCAATGTGGATGTGCCTCATACCAGTAAGATGCCAACATATGCATTTCATTCATGGCTACTCTGTACTCATGTAATCCTACATGGAAACATATGTTGTTGCAGTCCAGACTCCAACACGAGCTGAAGAAGGTTCCCAAGCTGCAGAAATTCTGGAATCTCATCAAGAAGAAATTTGACAAAATGGATGCTGACACAGCTGAGCAGTAAATAATATTCTCTTATGAAGCCTTGTTTTTAGTCCTGCCTCATATTACTACTTCTTTGTCCAGGGCTAAAAAAGAGCGAACCTTCCTCTCAGCTCTCATTAAAAAGTTTCACGGGGTCCTCGAGTCGGTCCCACCGTCAGGTAAACAATTAATTTTCTCATTAAGATGTTTACCTCCGTTTAACACACATGTACCCGTCTCCAAAAGTGCACAACCACCGGCCCCATAACATAGACACCGAGCCCACCCCCCCTTCTGTTTATGTAAAATTCATAGTTGACAGTGGATTACAGTCCAAGCAGGATCCACATCTCTCCAATGCAGGGGTGTCCAAACTATTTCCGCTGAGAGCTCCTCACTGAAAAATCAAAGGATGCGGGGGCCATTTTGACATTTTTCCTTTTTAAAACCATCAAAATATATATTTTTTTCCTTTAACCTTTAGGGGTCCCATCAAGTTTGATGAATGTTAAATATCCCAGGCATCTAAAATGGTCTTTGTCATAAAAGTTCTAAAAGTAAGTCATATAACAATATTCTTTTTTTAAACTTTTATCGAATGAATCTCTAAACCAGACCTGGGCAAATAGCGGCAATTGGGCAATTTAATCCAGCTGGCCGGACGTTTACCAAAATTATTTTTAGAACCTATAACATCAAAACTGTAGCTGCCAATATGATGCGCAGTGCTGTTTTTAAAGTACCGTGAGTCTTGAAATATAGAAAGTATTTCAATTGTTGCAATTTTCACTTTTGAATGATATACAAGTTCACAATAATCTACGTCAGAGCAGTTCAGACGAAGCACCAAGCACAGTGTGAGCAGGGTTTGTTTCGACAGAGTGTTTGACAGCAGCCAGCATGAAACGCGGGTGTCAGGGACAGACCCGGAAGCAGATTTTTACAACCAAGTTCTGCAGAAAAATGACACTTCATCAGATTCCATGTGTCTTATTTTACCCTTTATTTTCAGATTGTAAAATGTGTCGATCGAGGAGGTGGTGAGAAGTAAAAGAGTAGCGTTATTAACATGTTAATAGTGAGAAGTAAAAGAGTAGCGTTATTAACATGTTAATATTCAGTGTTCTATTGTACATATTTGATATTGCAAAGCCCACAGTTTTTAATTTCATCTGGGTGTCCATTCGGTAAAAAAAATAAAATCCATTCCATGTTTTGAGGTGGTCCATCACAACGTTTTTAGCAGTCAATCAGACAATGAGTCAGTAAAGTTGGCACGTTGTGTAAATGGTAAATAAAAACAGAATACGATGATTTGCAAATCCTTTTCAAGTTATATTCAACTGAATAGACTGCAAAGACAAGATATTTAATGTAAATAATTATTATCTTAGAATTTAATGGCAGCAACACATTGCAAAAACATTGGCCCAGGGGCATTTTTACCACTGTGTTACATCAACTTTTTTTTTAACAACACTCAGAAAATGTTTGGGAACTGAAGAGACCATTTTTTTAAGCTTTTCAGGTGGAATTCTTTCCCATGTGTGTTTGATGTACAACTTAAGTTTTTCAACAGTCCAGTGTCTCTGTTGTCGTATTTCACGCTTCATAACAGCACCACACATTTTCAATGGGAGACCGGTGTGGACGACAGGCAGGCAAGTCATTTACCTGCACTCTTTTACTATGAAGCTACGCTGTTGTAACACGTGGCTTGTCATTGTCCTGCTGAAATAAAAAGGACGTTGCTTGGATGGCAACATATGTTGCTCCAAAACCTTTCAGCATTATTGGTGCCTTCACAGATGTGTAAGTTACAATCCGGATGGTTCCTTTCTTCTTTGGTCCGGAGGACACAACGTCCACAGTTTCCAAAAATAATTTGAAATGTGGACTCGTAAGACCACAGAACAATTTTCCACTTTGCATTAGTCCATCTTAGATGAGCACGGGCCCAGCAAAACTGGCAGCGTTTCTGGGTGTTGTTGATAAATGGCTTTGGCTTTCCATAATAGAGGTTTATCTTACACTTACAGATGTAGCGACAAACTGTAGTTACTGACAGTGGTTTTCTACAGTGTTTCAGAGCCCTGTGGTGATATCCTTAACACACTGATGTCGGTTTTTGATGCCTTACCGCCTGAAGGATCGAAGGTATCGGGCATTCAATGTTTATTACGCTTACGTTCAGTGATTTCTCCAGATTCTCTGAACCTTTTGATGATATGACTGAACATTTCATGGAAGCTGCTTTTACACCCCATCATGGCCGCCACCTGTTACCAATTAGCCTGTTCACCTGTGGTATGTTCCAAATAAGTGTTTGATGAGCATTACTCAACTTTCTCAGTCTTGTTTGCCACTTGTGCCAGCTTTTTTGAAACATTTTGCAGGCATCAAATTCTAAATTAGATAATATTTGCAAAAAAATAAGTTTCTCAGTTCAAACGTTAAGTATCTTGTCTTTGCAGCGTATTCAATTGATTATAACTTGAAAAGGATTTGCAAATAATTGGATTATTTTTTTATTTACGATTTACACCACGTGTCAACTTCACTGGTTTAGGGTTTTGTATAAAAGTATCGAATTTGGTACTCTTCCTAGCCCTTGCACAGATTTTCCACATTGTAATTTCTTCACACACGTATTTCTTATGTCTCCTTTGTTCCCCCCATAGGACCCATTACCATGGAAAAAGTCCATTATTGTGAGAGATTCATTGAACTCATGATTGATCTGGAGGTAAGACATACAGTATAACACTAGACTATAAAGTCAGGTTTTTTTTCAATTCCAAGCAAACTTTGTTTGGATTGATTAAATACAGCAATTAAGGTAAGGAAATTTGACAGGTAGAGGACCCAGTTTACTCAAACCAACTTGTTTGTTGCCTACTTGGGCAAAACAGGAAGAACAAAGTTGGGTGTTGGACAGTTTTCAACAAAAATATTTTTATTTTGCAATACTGTATATAGAACCCTGCTATCTGCAGAGGTTACTTTTCAAGATCCTTTTTTAAAATAGCGGAAAAACGAGCATAGTGGTCGCTGTCCCAGTCCATTATTGACATCGGATATTGGTTCAGTATCAGCAAAAAACAAACAGTCCTGCAGCATGTTTACTTGTTCATAACTAGAATTAATACTTATGGCTTAATGCCTCTATTTGATGACAAAGTAGCATACAGACAATCAACGCACTGTTGACTGGAGATCTGCATTGCAAATAAAGTTCAATTTAGTTATTTTCAATCATTGAAATGAACTTTAAAAAGCTCACCTTCTTTTAGTAACTCTGATTGTTTTGAAAGGTAGAGACACCTGCTCTCCACCTCAAATGTAACTCACACATTTAATAAATTATAAAATGCATAGTACTTAAGAGAACACAGATAGGAGGACAGATGAAATCCGGCTTAGTATTTAGCCCGTTCGTCAGGCGACCGCTACAACTGTGATTCCATCTCCCTTACAAGCGGCCAGCATTGGTATGCTGCTCCATATGCAATTGAGTCAGAGAGGATGCAGGCGATTTTCCAATGCTGCCTCTCCATAATCCCCAGTGCTTGCCTGTTGTAACTCCAGTAACCACTTAACTTTTGTATATGAACTTGTGTTCACCTCACTGTGAGTTTTGTGGCCAAAGAACATTTTATGGTCCATCATCTGCATAAAGGATTCCCAGCTTAGTATGAATGAGATGTTTTTTCTGCATGAAAAAAGTATTTTCGAGAGAATAAGAACGATTAAGTAGGCTTTCTCACAAATTCTGAAAAAAATCATGTTATTGATAAAAACGCCTCGAGTACGCGGGCCCTTGTCTGCTGGACTGCGACTGAGCAGGGATTCACTGCATCTCCAACAGACAAGGGGAAAATGAAGGGCTGGCAAAGTTGGCACAGTGTTCACATGTTGAAATGTTTATGTTGTTCTATTACAGTAGGCTATTCCATTTGGGCAATTAAAGATACAGCTCTGAAACATCCATTTCAATGTAGACAAATACACTTTTTACATTTCTACTTTTTGGGGGGGATTTTAAATGTGGTATAATAATCCATCCATCCATTTTTCCCTCTTGGAGCCTATTTCAGCTGCAATCAGGCAGAAAGCAGGGTACACCAAGGACAGGTCTTTCTAAAATAATATTCATCGTAATTATTAGGGGTGCATTGTACATATCAGACAGATAATTATTAGAGGTGGAGATTCTTCTTTGGGTGACGATTTAATTCAGAATCCATTCTTGTTTCTTCACGATTCTCGTAATTGACTATTTGGGATATAAATTATGATAAAACCTTTTTAAAATGGATTACAAAAACTCCTCTTGGCTGCTGATGTACAATTTTGTCAGGTTCAAACCCTGAACTATCTATAAACAAGACACAAAGTAAGGAATCAGGCAGAGACAGAGTTCAGTTTTGCTCATGAGGAGAAACGTATGGACCTGTACACTCAGTTACAGTCTCCCACCACGCTCTAAGGTACAGCCCGCGCTCCTCTATTTTTTCAGGAGTTTCCTAGTTAACATAACTGAGGCTGCTTCTGGGGGAAAGGGACACATATAATGCAAGCAGTCCCAGTAGACACAATACGTGATTATTCAGAATGCAAATGTGCTGAGTTTGAGATTACGCCGTGGCTCTGCTTTGTCTGCGTGTTGTCGTCTTATCTTTGTTGAGGTACTTGAAGTCAGTCCTTGGCTGTTTAGCAGGCTGGAAGACAGAAGCTGCTGCTTGGAGACAACTTGCAGTGGAAGATAAGTTGTGTGCCTTTGCACGGATAGAAAAGTACAACTTGAGCACAATAGCTAATAACTACAGCAACGGCTTTTAAGCATAAGAGTTGTGTGATAACTTATACATAATTATTCAAATGAACTTACATATTTTTTCCTTTTTAAAAACTAATTTTTAAAATGTTGTTTTCAAAAATCACAGAATGTTAACCAATCTAATAAAATAAAATAGAGCAAGTCCTGTCCAACCCAATCCCAGCTTTACAATACTTAGGACAGAAATTTACAAAGACATACAAATAAAATACTACAAAAATAGAAAAACAAAAATTTATTATAGGAACCGCATCAACAGTAATAATGATGTTAAATGATTTTTAATACAGGGCAGCATGGTCGAACAGGTTTTAGTGTGTGTGCCTCAGAACAGGAAGGCCCTAGGTTTGATTCCCGGGTTTGGGGTCCTTCTGTGTGGAGTTTGCATGTTCTCCCCGTGACAGCGTGGGTTCTCTTCCAGGTACTTTGGCTTCTTCCCACCTCCAAACACATGCACCTGGGGGTAGGCTAATTGGCATCACTAAATTGACCCCAGTGTGTGAATGTGAGTGTGAATGTTGTCTGTCTATCTGTGTTGGCCCTGCGATGAGGTGGCGACTTGTCCAGAGTGTACCCCGCCTTCCACCCAAATGCACCGGAGATAGGCCCCAGCACCTTCCGTGACCCCAAAAGGGACAAGCTGTAAAAAATGGATGGATGGATTTTTAATACAAATATTGATTCTTAAAAAACAGAAAAAATATCACATTATTGATTTAGAATGGCAATAAATATAAATCACAAATTGGATGTTTTAGCCACCCTAAAAATGATGAGGCTCATATTTTGTGATTCCTGTAATTAGTCTTTTTTATGTCTAGGGGTGCGTATTAAATATCTGACAGATATTAGGAATTATGACATCATACCGATGTATCCATAAAAATAAAAAACACTCCAATGAGTCGAGATTACCTGTACAGTGCTGTAGGTGAGCAAATCAGGTGCTCTTCTTGTCTTCTTAAAGGGCCTCTTTTCCTGAGCTGAGTATACAAAACATGGCATCCATCATGTAGGAATGTTTCCGAGAAAGACATTTTGCGTGCTAATTGCACCAAATGTTCTGCAAACACTCTACAAGGAGGAAAAAAAATAACCGTGCCGCAACACATCAGGGCTAATCAGCCACATAAAACGCCAGCTTTGCCAGGGCGTGTTTTGAAAGCGTGGGATGCCTGTGCTGCTAAAGAAGCTAACGTCAAGCCAGCTGCAAAGAAATGTGTGCACAAATTGGTTAAACCAAGTTACACAAATAATAGATATAAAAAAAAAATTGGGGTTATCAGTATTGGTGTCTTGACAAGCAGGAAGTTTAAAAAAAAACGTGCATCCCTAATCATTTTCAGAGGGCATTTATTCGAACCCTCGTTCAGTTCCATTCTGTTCTGGAGGCACTGCAGAATGTAGTAGAACTGTCAAGTTTAGAAATGGTGAAATAATCATTTTGTTGCTCAGCAAGACTATGACTGTTGTCAAATTATTGCATTCTCAAACTGAAGTGCTGAAGGTAAGATGGAAGGGTGGTGATTTTGACTACCAGATATATAGAAACAATGTGCCATAGGTTCCTGCTGCGTGTGCAGATCTCCTGTTACAAGCAATGGAGCTTTATAGATTTCAGCTGACCGTCTACTGACAGGCTGGGCCTTGCTGTTCCTGGCATCGGCCGGTGGACAGCCAGCCCTGCGTCTCCTGAGACAAGCCCTGTCCTTCAAGCCCTCTCCTTTTACAGAAGCCTGAAATCTATACGTTCTTCTATAATCCGTGCCTGAAAATGAGGATAAAAAGAGGGGAAACGATGCCAGGCTGTGTTGACCAAAGATTGCTGGTTGATAAAAGAGAAAAGTTATTTCTTCTCTCTGACTTCAGGTATCACTTGCTACATCTGCAGGCCTTGAAGACAGCTTGTCAGTTCACTTGTTTGCATGGCAATATTCCATATCATATTCTATTCCTTCTCGTCTGGGCACTTCTTCTCTCCTTATAGTCTTGACGCATTCAACTCGCTTTTGTTTGGCGGGCAAGAGTCACCCTTACGCTCGAGCTGTCATTTCGTCAACAACTTGAGCTGATTTATTCACACCAAAGCAGCTCTTGCTATCTCATTTTGACAGCTTTCTTTTCCCCCTGACTCCCTCCTCCCATGTTACTGTACTGCGACCAGCAAATAAATCAAAGTACTTACGTCAGCGCCAGCATGTCAGCGCCAGTTTTCCATCAAGCAAAGAAAACAGCAGGGGTAAACTAGACATCCAGATGGGAAGTGTACTTCTGCTCTTTTCTATGATGGAGGACTCTCATATATCATAAATTATAATGTTGAATGTTGAACATACCACTGCATTGTGTCCAGGCCCTGCTTCCTACCAGACGTTGGTTCAACACGGTGCTAGATGACTCTCATTTGGTGGTCAGTTGCCATCTTTCCAGCCTCACCCAGCGGGAGAAGGAGGGCCACCTCTTCTGCCAGGTACTGTGCAGCATCATCTTTGTGCTGCAACGCATGCGCACAACATGACTTGTTCTGCCTTTTCCCCCTCACGAAGTTGCTCGACATGCTCAAGTTCTACACGGGCTTCGAGATTAACGACCAGACTGGGAACGCCCTGACACAGAAAGAGATGACAACCCTGCACTATGATAGGATCACATCCCTGCAGGTAATCGTAACAACCCTGGTAATGCGGCATATGTTCACAATGTCAGTTTTGTGAAACTATGCACCACCCCAGTTTGAAATAAAATGTATTTCCTTCACTACACCCTGTCATGATTAATCATCAGAGTGCAGTTGAATAAATTAATTTGCACTTGGAATTAATTTCTCCTGTTTACCCCCGCAGGGAAACGAATAACTTGGGTGACTGTTGGCCCCTAACTGATGATACTGAATACCACAACACTCACCACCACTAATAGCAGTAGGAGTGTAACGATTAGGGTTGTCCCGATACCAATAGTTTGGTCTTGTTACCAAAATGTATTTCGATACATTTCAAAATAAAGGGGACCACAAAAAAAAATAATTTGGGGCTTAATTTTAACAGAAACTATTATGATACATTAAAAATACATTTTCTTATAACAATCAAATAATAATTTTGGTATTAAATAACATAGTGAAAATATTGGACAACTTATCTTTTAGTAGTAAGTAAGCAAAAAGGTTGCAAAGCCTCCTAAGTTGGCTGCTGATGTATGCAGTACCATAGTGTGTAATTTCCCATTGTAATATTTTGTCAAAATTATGAGGGACAAATGGTAAAAAATTGATGTATAGATTATTGATATACTCTTTAATTTTCATTTTTACCTAATTCCCTTACATTAAAGGGAATTTAGGAAACTTCACATGCATTGTAATTAATGTATTATCTATTTATTTCACAGTCACACTGGTCCTTTTTTTTTGCTAAAAAGTTACTGAATCAATTTTAAGGTTGTTTTTTTTACGTACAAAATCAGAAGTAAAACAATAAAAAATTAATATGTACTACATATTGTTATTGCACACTAATATGTATAATCCTTTCATCGTAAATGGCACATATGGCATATGTAAAGCTGACGTGTATACTTAAATTTTAAGAGAAATGGATGCCCTACGCAAAGCAAAAACTCCTAAACATTTCAGCATCCACCTCTTAAATAAAATAAACAGTTTTTTTTATATTCCATTTGGGACAAACCATAACCAGGTAGTGTCCACAAAAAGTATAATAAGAAAGCAGTGTTTCCCACAAAACTACAATCTATTCATGGCTACGGGGGTGTCATCTTATTCATATAATTGGTGATAATGTTTTTTTTTTTTTCAAAAATGCTTGAAAAAAACGTTTTAACAGTTAAATACGCTGTCATATTTTTTTTTATTATTAGTTGTTACAATTAAGGCTGGGCAATATGGCTGAAAACTGCATCCCGATATAAGTGTTTAATATCACTTGATATCGATAATTACTGATATTTGTTATGACCTATCGAACCAAAATAATTTGTTTGGCTTCATAAATGAATTAAGAAAGCAACAGTTAGCTTTTGATGTCTGAAAACAATGTATAATGGTGGCCTTTCCTATTATTGATACTGCCATGTGTCACTATGGATGTCATTATCACTACCTATTGTGGAGGAAATGGCATCTGTAAAGCTGGCGTTTACACTGGAGTTTAAAAATAAACCTTTCAACATTGTCCTTAAAAGTAATTAGGGATTGAAGGCATAAATCTGTGCCAACCAAGGCTTGCCGCTTATAATTCCTGTACGCTCTGCAGTTGAGTAATTTGCTTCCCTCTGACCACAATATAAAGTATGATGCACTAATATTTATACAATGTGACACGTTTATTTACACATACTTTTTTGTCTTACAGAGAGCAGCCTTTGCTCACTTCCCAGAGCTCCACGACTTTGCTCTGTCCAACGTAGCAGCAGTCGACACTCGAGAATCCCTGACCAAACATTTTGGTTCCCTCAGGTAAAAGAAATAAAAACAGTTTATTCTTAAAAAAAAGAGTTTTTGTGCCAAATGTGCTGTGTAAAAAAAAAAAAAAAAAAAAGACGTCCGTGACCTCGGCTGACAATCACAGGCAGACTTCCACCTTTTGCGGTCCCGCGTTAAGTCGCCATGATAAACTGCACCAGCACCATTGTCGCCTGAGTGCAACCGTTAAATGGCAGCGAGTGAGCACCTCCCCATCTCGACAAGCAGCTGGTAGCAGCCAGAAAGCAAGGCACGCCTCATTAATTTAATCGATTTGCAGCGGCGTGTAGAATAAACTCTTTGAACAGCTGTGTTTGTCACGTCATATTAGCTTGCCAAAAAGCACACCGGGCGCTAATAAACCCGTCGGTTGTGTGGCTTGCTCTGCCATTTCAGGCCACAGTGAACATCTCTTATTACCTACTCTGATTTACTCTGAAAGTTCCTGTTCCGGCTAAACGAGGCTGTGACAGATTGTTGTGTAGCTGATAAGCGTGCAGAATTGATCCTAACCTAGTTTAATTGCTCTGATACGCTGTGTTGGCTAATTGTAATTTGCTTTCTCACTTCAACATTTAAATGCAGCCATTGTTTTGTAGTGGACAGACAATGTGGCGAACGAGGTGTATTAAACGTGTTGTGACAAGAAGGAACAAGTTCAGCCAAAGTGTTTTAAAAATGTATTTATCTGTTAGTGGCATTAAGGATGTATATTTACAGACACACTGTCAGGATTTACAATTGCCAACATTTTATATCAGAGATTTTGTCGCGTGTGCCTTTAGTTCAGAATAATAATGTCAGATGTACTAATATGAAAACTGTGAGCCTCTAAGGTGAAACAACACAAGTAGCTGATTCTATTACTTCCAGTTCAGTTGATTTACCAATATCCCACTTTCAACTGCTTTGGGCGACATCACGCTGATTGTAGCCCAAGTGTGCCCCAAACAAACAGACACAAATTTCCTTCCAAGCTGCTCACATTTATTTTTTCCTCCTTGGTGCTTCTCTGTAGCGGAATGGATGGGAACGTTTCAAATGTATTTCCGGGAAGTTGGAACTTTAGAATATTTTCATAGCATATAAACATAAAAGAATAGTGTTCACAGCCTTCTAAATAACTTTTTCAACAATATTATAACCTTTCAGACATTAAATAGCACCACTATTTTCACGTTTTCATTTGTTCTACCCAATATAGTAGGGGCGGCGTGGCGTAGTGGGTAGAGCGGCCGTGCCAGAAACCTGAGAGTTGCAGGTTCGCTTCCCACCTACTGACATCCAAATCGCTGCCGTTGTGTCCTTGGGCAGAACACTTCACCCTTGCCCCCGTGCCGCTTACACTGGTGAATGAATGATGAATGAATGATAGGTGGTGGCCGGAGGGGCCGTAGGCGCAAACTGGCAGCCACGCTTCCGTCAGTCTACCCCAGGGCAGCTGTGGCTACAGATGTAGCTTACCACCACCAGGTGTGAATGAATGATGGGTTCCCACTTCTCTGTGAGCGCTTTGAGTATCTAGTAATAGAAAAGCGCGATATAAATCCAATCCATTATTATTATTGTTATTATGATAACAGAAAATATAACACAATGTACTAGGGCTGGGCGATATGGCCTTTTTTTAATATCTCGATATTTTTAGGCCATATCGCGATACACGATAAATATCTATATTTTGCCTTAGCCTTGAATTAACACTTGATACGTATAATCACAGCAGTATGATGATTTTATGTGTCTACATTAAAACATTCTTGTTCATACTGCATTAATATATACTCATTTTAAACTTTCATGCAGAGAGGGAAATCACAACTAAGTCAATTGACCAAAACTGTATTTATTAAATAGTTATTAAGCAGTGGCACAAACATTCATGTCATTTCCAAAACAAAGTGCAAGATTGTCAGAGACATTTTAAAACAAGCTGTTAGTGCACTTTTGTGCATAATGTCACTAAGATGACACATCAAAACAACACTAAATTAAAGTGCAGTTTTTGTACAGAACGCCACTACAATATTTTAAAACAAATAAAGTGCACTTTTGTGCATGATGTCACACAAGATATTTCAATAAGTGTCAAATAAAAATGAGCTGCGTAATAGGAAATCAAATGGTGTATGTCCTTTGCATTGTGGTAGTTTACTGCGGACATTATCTCCTTTTGTTGTTGACTGTTTTTTTCATCCAATGTTGATTGGAAATGTTCGCCTCGGCATTTTGATGGTGTCGGCGTGTGACACCGAATGGAGATGTTGAAATGCGGAGTAAGCACTCTTCATTCTCTAGCAGGTGACTTTTCAAATGATGCTACATATTAGCAGAAATGCTACTTTTGGTAGCATTTCTGCTAATATGCCCCACACTTGACAAATTAAAGTTGTCTCTTCGTCATATTCCCACTTGAAGCCGAACCACCGCCAGTCGATGGACCTCCTGCTGTTTTTGGGGGGATTAATTCTTCCTTCATTTGTTAACAGATTCGCACTTTTTTTCTCTCGTACTACCACTAGCATCACAGCGAACGTTACCCAGTCTGCTACCTCTCTGTTCCGCGAGGGCGTATACTTATGTGACATATGACGTGATAGTTTGTTATGTATGTAAGTAGGTGCGGTTACTGTCTGTGAGAAGGAGACACAAAAAGGGGTGGGAAGAGCCTCTAGTGTAATACCAGCAGCTAAAAGCAACTGCGTGAGAACCTATACTCGAATATCACAATATAGTCATTTTATATATCGCACAGAGATCGATATATCTTCCAGCCCTACAATGTACTGTAATACAGGGGTTCTTAACATATTAATACTGAATTAGTTATCTTACGATTGATTTTAATCGTATTCAATAATTATATCTGACCTTCTTACAGTTTACAACTTTGTCAAATAATTCACAGCCAATTGAATAGGCCTGCTCTATACCATCCGGGATTTTGTCTTGTCGTGAAATTGACTCAAAACAGATGGTTTGGGGTGGTCATCGATGACCAAAGTGCACAATAAAAGCAAGAGAGCTAAAAAACTACCAAACATTTCTGTCAAGCAGGGGCAAATGCTGACTCAGCGTGAGGGGGGTGGTGAAAAGGGCTTCATTTTCATCTAATAACGCTGCCTCTCCAAACGGATTGTTTTCAAAGGGAGCAAAAATATGGCTTTCAAATAGGTCCATCCATCCATCCATTTCCTACCGCTTATTCCCTTTGGGGTCGCGGGGGGCGCTGGCGCCTATCTCAGCTACAATCGGGCGGAAGGCGGGGTACACCCTGGACAAGTCGCCACTTCATCGCAGGGCCTTTCAAATAGGTCTGTAAAACAAAATCTATGCGCATTTTTCACCCAAAAAACATGTTTTGTAGACCAAAATTAACTGTTTAAAAAAAAAAGGAAAAAAATCATAATATGACCTTTTATGTAACTTCTTTGACTTTAGCTCCAGACTTTTTCTGTTTGTTTGGTATTATCTTTACTGCAACACATGGTGGCGAAGTGTTTTACAATGGAGTACCGCTGCAGCCAATGCTGAAAGATGATATGTGAGAAACAGGTATTTTTTAGCGACCCTCTATGGGCCAACAAGCTTTGGCATAGACTCACACAGTTTTAATACAACCATTAACCTGTGAAAACACTGAAACTTGTTCGATGCAGTATAGTGCCTAACTTTTTTAGTTTTAAGTTCAATTAGCCATTTGATAGACTGCTGCTGCAAAATTTGAAGTGCCAGCAGTTGACTGTATGTCAATTAAAAGCTTTAAATGTTGGTTTCAATTAATAGCAGCCCCACGCTATGGTTAAACAATACATTCCAAAATTCTTGTCCATTTTTATTTTTGAAAGAGGATTTAAAGACATGTTTCTAATACAAAATAATGACTATAGAATTAGTCTGTTCCAGAGTCAGGCTGTTACCCTCATAAGGCTTACCAAGTCACATCAAGTGTAAAAAACATTCTAAAACATAAGCATAACAAAACATGTTTCATTTGTGGGAAATGATTTTATTTCACATTTTAATAAGAGTCAGAAAAAATGTTTCTTGTAATTCTTCTTATTTTATATGGTTGCGAAATAAACCCCAGACAAATATAAGGGTCATATGGTTTAATACTGATAAATCGGATAACATTAAAATAGCTCTAAGTGTTTTTTTAACACGCCAACAAGGCGATATTACTAATAATGTGCAGTAGGTGGGCTGGGGTGAGCAATGATCATTTCCTCCTACTTGTGCTCTAAACAGCTGGTCGTAAATTTCCCAGCGCTCATCGTAAACAAACAGGGCTTCGACCAAGTAGGACAAGAAGAGGAAGACTTTTTGTGTGCTATCTGCACCAAATGTTCTGCAAGCATGGGGGGTAAAAAAGCATTGGGCTTCAACACATCAAACCTTATCAGACACAACAGTGTTTTAAAAGAAGATGCCTGAACTTAAAGATTTTTCCACCAAAAAGTGTACACAAACTACAGTTGAATCTAAATGTAAATAATAACTTATCAATATTTATAAACACTGCATTTCTTTGTAGAACTTTATTGCTCACATTGGCTAATTTCTGGTAATTGCAAGGGCATTAAACAGAACACAGACGATCTGGCATTCTCTACATTGCTTAAAAAAGAGAGATTACTTAGAATTAAGATGTCCCAGGTGGCCAAACTGGCTATCAAAAATGTCTACCATGACAAAATATTTAATTTATATTCATCATCTTCTATTTTCTACTGAATGCTTGAACCGCACGCTTGTGTTTTTCTAAGCTGAGCGCCGCTGAAACCGGTTAATACTCCTCCTGAATCATTTCACGTATATATCCACCAGCTTCCTGCAGCGCTATTGTTCCGTGCTCTGTAACTGTCACCCGAAAAGCTCCTGGGGTAACTCCCTCTGAAAATATCCACAATCAGATTTTTAACGAGGCAATTTTTTCTCTCACTCTCCAATCCGAGGAACTTTAATGCTAATGCCGCATTATTCATGCTGCTGTTTGCTAAGCTTCCAGTCACCCGTCGTTTTAAATGTATTCACTAATTCCCCAAAACACTCAAACCGAACAATATTGCTATAGCTTTGCCTATAAATAGATATGTATGACAGTTGCATAAAATGTGCAGGGTGTCATTTTGGGCGAATAAATGAGTTTAATACATCATCAAAGGGTGGTGACGCGCTGTGAAAGCCTAAAACTGATTAAACAAAGTTATTATTTTGTGTTAAATAAGCCTTTAGTCCCATCCTAACTTAGGCTTTTACTGATTTTGTCCTCGTACACTGCCCTCAGTTTCCTCTTGGATAGGGATGGGTACCTAATTCGGTACTTTTATAGGCACTGACCGGGTTTACCATTCACGTGAAATCAAACACTGCAATATTTTAATAATTTTGTTTCACGTAATGACACGTCCGGTTGCAGACTTGTCACGTCCGCTAAAAACCGGCTCACATAAACAATCACTTAAGCAGCACGTAGGGTGGACTCAAACAAACTTCATCCATGTAATGTTGCAATATTTAACACCCACAAAAGAAGTATGCTAGGTAGAAAAGGCTCAAACATACAGTAAGACTCCACTCTTCCAAAATATGCAAGTTTGATGCTCTTTCCTTTAGATTTGACATAGATAGGCTATTATTAACATCAGCGATTTTACATGGCGATCTCAACACCTACAAATTTAGTAGTTAAAACTACAACTAAGATAAATATTACAATCAAACAGCTGATGTTTAATAAGCACAACACTTACAATATAAACACTTTCGAGGACACATATTAGTTAGGTAACATACCAGAGATAGCCTATACAAAAATGTACTGCCATTCGAAGTCTTGGAAGTGCAACTGCATTGCAAATGAGAATCAAATGGTGTAAGAAAACAAGATATAATAACTGGACAGCACAGTTATCATAATCAGCTCATTTTTAAAAAATAAAATGTTATTATCTAACAAATCACATTTTGTTGACACACACAAAAGTACTGATAATTGGTGCCTTTGAGTACTGATATCCATTCTCAGGTACCCGGAATTGGTACCGTATTTTTTCAAATGTGAACAGTTCTCATCCCTACTCTCGGATTTAACAACAAAGCCTCCTCCTTCAATGTTGTATGTTTTTTGGCCTCCGTCCAACTGATGCTGCATGTTTTTTGTACGGTCTGAAGTGCAGAGGAAAAGCCGTGTTATTTTCATAAAGTGGTTAAGTTTACCCCATAACAGTCAGGGTCAAGACAGTCCTCCAGGCTGTGGAACAAACTTGCATCGGACTAGTTCCAGCACATTTGCCAGTGGCTCAGCTGGTCCAGTCATCTCCCAACACCCCCCTAGAGGAATGTTGTGACACTCTTATCTTGTTGAGAAGGGATGCCCACATTAGCCGTGCCAGGTCATCCACCGGCCAGCGAAGTGCAACTCTGGCACAATCACCGGCCTGCCGCTCAATCGCACAGGGTCACGGGGTATATGCGCGTGCTTACGGGGCCACGTGTGGCTGTCCAGAGCTTGTCACGACTGTGTCCACGGCCTGTACCCACTTCATGTAGCAACAAAGGGCATGTCACAGTGAGTCAACCTGATTAGGGTGCAGAGAGCCACACCCCAGCTCGCAGTGACTTTCATTTTCATAATCCTGTTGCAGCAGTGCAGGCCGGGCCGTTTAATGCACGCGTGCTGACGGGGCAGTGGTGTCAACGCAAACAGAAAGGAAAGGCGAGGTGTCGGGGGTGCTCACAAGCACGAAATAATTACATAAGTCCGTCCCGCTTTCAGCGTTCCGCAGCGTCACTGCAGGACAAGACCTCAGAAGTCGGGGAGGTCACGGCCACAGCACAGATTGACATAAAAGATGGAATCATTCCAGTAAATTTACTGTAATTATTTTATTTATCTGAGTGTAATGTTTCTCTGTAGTCCAAATACTCTCCATCGGGTGGCGTCTTACCTGTGTCTGCTACCTGAGCTGCCAGAGGGCCAAGACACCACCCATGAGAAAAAGGTTCTCCTTGAACTACTGGTAAGTCGAGCCTCCATACATACTGCATTACTGTCCTACTTATCTTACAATGCATATACAGCAAGTGATCCCAAACTGGATCGGCAGAGTCCACAATCCGACCAGGTGGATGGCCGAAGTAAAAAAAATAATTGATTAATGATTGTCTCAATCATGAATTGATTAACAAGGACCCCGACTTAAACAAGTTGAAAAACTTATTCGGGTGTTACCATTTAGTGGTCAATTGTACGGAATATGTACTGAACTGTGCGATCTATTAATAAAAGTTTCAATCAATCAGTCTAGTCCCTTAGGCAAATCATATTGTTGATGTATATGCCCATATCTGCTGTACAAAATGTACTTTATAAAAGAGAAGCGAGAGATACTTCTCCAGTTGCCTTGTTAAACGTTTGGATATATTTAGTGTTTGGCGCAGCTGGACTGGAGCAGAAGGGGATAGAAAGAAAAAGATAATAAAGAAAACGGAAGGGGAAATTGTGTGGACATAAGTTAAAGTTAAAGTACGACTGTCACACACACTAGGTGTGGTGAAATTACTCCCTGCGTTTGACCCATCCCCTTGTTCCACACCCTGGGAGGTCAAGGGAGCAGTGAGCAGCAGCTGTGACCGCGCTCAGGAATCATTTTGGCGATTCAACCCCCAATTCCAACCCTTGGTGCTGATTGCCAAGCAGGGAGGTAATGGGTCCCATTTTTATAGTCTTTGGTATGACTCGGCCGGGGTTTGAACTCACGACCTACCGATCTCAGGGCGGGCATTCTAACCACAGGGCCACTGAGCAGGTGTAAGCGGGACAAAACGGCAACAACAAAAACATTTCTTGAGTTTGACACCTGTGCTCTAGCTTATGTTGCAATTTCCCATGCCAACTAAGGGGGTGGGGGCCTGATAGAAAACACTCAAACATACAGTAAGGATCCATTTTTCAAAATCTGCTAACTCAATGGATTTGCAAGAGACAAGCTACTAATTAGCATTAGCAATTTTAAATGCCGATTTTTAACACCTCCAAATTTGGTAATGAAAACTACTGCTAAGATGCACGTTGAAATTAAACAGCTAGGTGTAATAAGTACAATACTGACCACGACAAAAGGCTAGATTCACCTTGATAGCAAAGACTACACTCAGACTAGGCAACACATTATTGCCTACACATAACTGCCATCTAACGTCTTAGAATTGCAACTGCATATAAAGTCTACAATATAATGCTTGCAAATGTGACTTTAAGGTGTAAGAACACAAGATATAACAACTGGACAACACACTTATCATTATCATCTATGTTGTATTAAAAAATATATATATAAACATATATATATTTAAAAATGTTCATTTATTAACACATGAACACAAGTACCAGAAATTGGTACCTTATCGACTTAAATGTAAAAGGTACCCTCCCTAATGGTCACCCACTGTTGTGTGATGGCATTCCTCAACCAAATGTGTTGGATGTACCCGGACTGGCTGATCATACATACTAGGGTGTCCAACACCAGAATATTGGCTAATTAGGAGTGAATGCCATCCCACAACACTGTGTGGTCAGCATTAAGACGTGCCAGGCTGTTGTAGCTGTGTTTGTTTTTTCCATATGCTCTTGTTTAACTAATGTGTTTCAAAATGACTTTGGAAGTGTGTTTTTGATCAAGACAACACACTAATATCTTTGTCCGCTCCCACAGGTGTCCCGTCATGAGCGTCGAATCTCTCAGATCGAGCAACTGAACCAGATGCCGCTTTATCCAACCGAGAAGATCATCTGGGATGAAAACATTGTCCCAACAGAGTACTTCTCTGGAGAAGGTAGACAGTGGACTAACTGTATCTACAGTATATTGTAAAATATAACTATTTATTGTGCAATACTAGATGTCATGTGTCATCTTTTTCAGGCTGCCTTGCACTTCCCAAACTGAATCTCCAATTCCTCACCCTTCACGACTACCTGCTGAGGAACTTCAACCTGTTCCGCCTTGAGTCCACTTACGAAATTAGACAAGACATCGAGGATGTGGTGTGGCGCATGAAACCATGGTGAGAATCTTTCACTTTCTCCCCCCACCCTTCTTCTTAACTTTCATGAATGAAAATCCTTATCTACCCTGCGCCTCTTGTGGCGCACGGCACGGCACGGCACATTGATGATATTTAATTCAAAGACTGTGACATTCGTGACACCACATTTGGAAACCCATTGCTTAACATAATAAGTGCTCCCATTATGTCAAGTGGTGTAGCAACTTTTTACTTGTTTTGTTTCTCTCAAAAGTAAATAAGTCGGTGGCGGTGCCGTGCGGCTGCCCCAAATCCAACTCATTTCAAGCTTGACAACGGCCCAAGGCGCTTGTCACACCTCTTTCTTCCCTCCACGTGTGTACCCCTCCTCTCCCCAACACACACACAGGCAATCCGAGTACGGCGGTGTGGTGTTCGGAGGCTGGGCCAGGATGGCTCAGACAATCACTGCCTTCACCATCGTGGAGGTGGCCAAACCCAATATCGGCGAGAGCTGGCCCGCACGTGTCCGAGCTGACGTCACGGTTCATCTCAATGTGCAAGATCACATCAAGCAGGAGTGGGAAGGTAACGATACACGCCGATGTGACAAGACAGAGAGCTAAAACTGACCTGATTGCTTGCTACTTCTGTGTCGCCCTTACTACTGGTGCTTAACATGTGAGCCCCGAACAACAAGCTGACCTCTGTGGAATCTCTCTTCTTGCTCAACAGTGAGACTACTAACCCTAATAACTGATATTAACTGGTCACAACAGACATAGACATGACAATTACACAACATCTGTCACTTCTTAAGGGTTGAATTAAAGAATCTGCCCATAAGTTTATTTTTGTTAGTTTTTTAATATGTTGCTAACGTATATGCTTTTTTTTTTTGTGTGTCACATCAAAACAGTTTGCAAGAGAAAATCAAATGAATGAAGTGAACCCTCATGTCAGTCAGACTCTTTGTGTCTGTTGGTGGAGGTGGCGCTGCTAGCATCCACACGCAGAGTAGTACAGCCTCGTAACGTAAACATAAGGTAACATAGTAGAATTGATCTGGATCAACTCTAAAATCGTATTAATTGATTTTCCTGAAATTTTTGTCAGAATATGCTTGTAACGTTTTGAGTTATGTTCCTAGCTAAGTAAAAGACAAACCCCAGGGAATACTTTATCTTCTACCTTCAAGGTATTCAATGCGCTTTGACACTATTTCCACATTCACCCATTCACACACATTCACGCACTGGTGGCAGGAGCTGCCACGAAAGGCCCTAACCACTACCCATCAGGAGCAAGGGTGAAGTGTCTTGCCCAAGAACACTACGAACCTGACTAGGGTGGTGGAAGCCGGGGATCGAACCAGGAAACCTCAGGTTGTTGGCACGGCCGCTTTCCCAACCGAGCCTCACCGTGTCATTAATACATCGTTTATTTATAACATTTTAGAATTTAGTTGCAATGCTTTAAAGTGATGGCTGTGATTGTGTTAATATAGTTGACCACATATAGGTCCTCGTCCCTTGAAGCATGACAAGATACATAATGGTGCAACGCAAAGAAAAAAGAGAAAAACCCACCATCCGCATATTTGGCGGAATACTTAACATTCCTATCTCTTGCATAGAGACAGACCTTTTATAGAGACATTTTTTAATCATCCATTTCCTAACATCTAAAGGTAGATATAAGTATCACTTCCTATCTTCAATCCCCCTCTATAATTAGAACTTCATGTTTTAAAGATCAGGGCTCGTGCTGACAGGGCACTTTTCCCTTCATCGCCCAACTTCCCCCGCCCCACATGAGACTGATCTGTCCCCTGCCGATACTCCCTGTCCACCTTTATGCCTATCCCCTGTGTTGACTCTCAAACCCCTTGTCCACTTTGCAGGGCTGCGTAAGCACGATGTTTGCTTTCTGATCACGGTGCGGCCCAACCTGGCCTACGGCACACGCTTCGACCGCCGCCAGTCCTTCGTGGAGCAGGCTGGGCTGGTACACGTGCGAGGCTGCGAGGTGCAGGGCATGCTGGATGACAAGGGACGTGTCATTGAGGAAGGTAGGGCTCATAAGTGCACCCACACTCACACACATCCCCGATGCACGACGACACAATGCCTACATATTCCCATCAGACCAATCATAACCACCAGCTGATCCTTAGAAGAGGGTCATAGCGGTGTTGCCGTGGTGACGGCCACAGTAAGACCTGACCTTTTCGCATTAACATTGTATTACCATGAGGACGACGACGACGTTTGGGAGCTGCCCTAGGTCTAGCATTAGAAAGTTAAACTCAGTAGAAGTTTAGCCTTAGTCGGATTATAGCTACAGATCTGTTTGTTGCTGGGGTTTGTTCCTCTCTTTCGTCCGCCCATATTTTTGCCTCCTTTTTTAGTGATCTTGCTGTGTCATTTGGGATGTTGTGTTGTGGTGACAGTCACTCAAAACTGATGGCTTGTGGCGGTCACCGATGTCCATAGTGCAAAATAAAAGCAAGAAAGCTAATAAACTACAAAACCAAGCTGATGTGTGGGGGCAAATGGTCACTGAGTTTGAGGGGGTGCTGTGAGGAGCGGTTTATTTGGATTTAACAACTCCGCCTCTCAAAACAACCTGTTTGGATTGGGGTAAAAAGGGGTAAAATAGGTCCGTAAAACAAAATGTATGCAATATGTTTTTTTTTTTTTTTACCAAATAACCACCATTACATGTTATGTAAACCAGTGGTCCCCAACCTTTTTGTATCCGCGGACCGGTCAACGCTTAATAATTTGTCTCGCGGCCCGGGGGGGGGTGTCCTTTTTTTTTCTTTTTTCTTTTTTTTTCCTTCTTTGTCATGAAAAAGGGACGTTTTTGTTATGAAATAGGGAGATTTTTTTGGTTGGTGCACTATTTGTAAGTGTATATTGTGTTTTTTATGTTGATTTAATAAAAAATAAAAAAAATAATTTAATTTTTTTATAAAAAATTCTTCTGCGGCCCGGTGGTTGGGGACCACTGATGTAGACCACAAGAAGGTGTTTTAAATGTAGAAAAAAAGTCATCATGGTATCACCCCTTCAACTTAATTAATTATTGTTACCACTACAGTAAATGTCACCAAAAAACAAATACCAAAACATAAGTCTATTTAAGATTTATTAATAAATTGGTTTGGGTTTTTCATACCTATCATTGTTCTCTGAGTAATTGTACTTGTTCAAGCCTTTTCTAACATTCCACATAGGGCTGGGCGATATATACGATATATCGCGGGTTTGCCTTTGTGCGATAGAGAAAATGACGGCGTGGCGCAGTGGAAGAGTGGTTGTGCGCAACCCGAGCGTCCCTGGTTCAATCCCCACCTACTACCAACCTCGTCATGTCCGTTGTGTCCTGAGCAAGACACTTCACCCTTGCTCCTGATGGGTGCTGGTTGGCGCCTTGCATGGCAGCTCCCTCCATCAGTGTGTGAATGTGTGTGTGAATGGGTAAATGTGGAAGTAGTGTCAAAGCGCTTTGAGTACCTTGAAGGTAGAAAAGCGCTATACAAGTACAACCAATTTATTTATTTATTTATTTATATCGTAATATTCGAGTATACGTTCTCATGCAGGACTTTTAGCTGTGGGCATTACACTTCAGGCTCTCCACGCTCTTTTCTGTCTCTCATTCTCACAGACAAGCAGGTGTACATTCTTACATCAGTCACATACACGCCCTCGCAGAGCAGAGAGGTAGCGGCATGGCTAACGTTAGCTGCTAACGTAGTCGTACGAGGGAAAGATGGTGCGGATATGGTAACAAATGAAGGAAGACTTAATTCCACATAAAAACAGCAGGGTTTCCATCGTCTGGCAGTGGTTCGGCTTCAAGTGAGAATATGTCGAACAGACAACCGTAATTTGTCAAGTGGGGGGGAAAAAAGCGTTGCTATAAAAAGTATCATTAGTGCTAATATGTAGCATCATTTGTAAAGTCACTCGCTAGAGCAGTGGTTCTCAAATGGGGGTACGTGTACCCCTGGGGGTACTTGAAGGTATGTCAAGGGGTACGTGAGATTTTTCAAAAACATTTTAAAAATAGCACCAATTCAAAAATCCTTTATAAATATATTTATTGAATAATACTTCAACACAATATGAAGGTAAGTTCAAAAAATGTGGGGGAAAAAAATACAACAATGCAATATTCAGTGTTGACAGCTAGATATTTTGTGGACATGTTCCATAAATATTGATGTCAAAAATGTCTTTTTTTGTGAAGAAAGGTTTAGATTGAAGTTGATGAATCCAGATGGATCTCTATTACAATCCCCAAAGAGGGCACTTTAAGTTGATGATTACTTCTATGTGTAGAAATCTTTATTTATGATTCAATCACTTGTTTATTTTTCAACAAGTTTTTGATAATTTTTATATCTTTTTTTCCAAATAGTTCAAGAAAGACCACTACAAATGAGCAATATTATACAATTTAATAAATCGCAAACTGATGACATAGTGCTGTATTTTACTTCTTTACCTCTTTTTTTCAACCAAAAATGCTTTGCTCTGATTAAAGGGTACTTGAACTAAAAAAATGTTCACAGGGGGTACATCACTGAAAAAAGGTTGAGAACCACTGCGATAGAGAATGAAGAGAATTTCATAACCTTAGTAACATACCTCATAGTGAAGGACGAATACTATTTAATTTCCTATTATTTGACACTTAAAATGTCTCTGACAATCTTGCAATTTATGTTTTGGAAATGACTTGAATTTTTGTGCCATTGCTTAATAACTTAAATAAATACACTTTTGGTCAATTGACTTAATTGTGATTTGCTGATTTCCCTCTCTGCATGAAATTTTAAAAGTAGCATATATTAATGCAGTATGAAGAAGAATGTTTTAATGTAGACACATAGAATCATCATACTGCTGTGATTATATGCATCAAGTGTTCATTCAAGGCCAAGGCAAAATATCGTAATATTTATCGTATATCGCGATATGGCCTAAAAATATCGCGATATTAAAAAAAGGCAATATCGCTCAGCCCTAATTCCACACCACTAAATAATAAATGTATCTGATATTCTATCGGATCAATATCAGTGTTGGCCAGTACGAGTTAGATCGTTATTAGTTAGAGCCCCCCAGATCCCTAACAAAGGGGTTAGGGCAATCGCTGTGTGAGCTGTCAGCTGCGCTGGACTCACGCGAACGTCTCTGGCTGCCTCTCCCGGTTTGAGATGCAAGCCGCTGGAACCGTGACAAGACGTCAGTCACTCTTGGAGTCATGACAACGGCATAGGCAACACTCCCAAGTACAGCTTCATCTCCCAAGGCGAAGTGATAGACAAGACAGAAGGTTCATACAGCGGCGAAAAAGCAAAACACAAGCGAGAGTTAAAAATGTTATTCTCTATTTATGATGTCAACAAGGATAAAATAAATGCACGTACTGGACAAAAACATGAGGTACACTTGACATTTAATACAAAATCTGTGGGAATTTTTTTATTAATTTTTTTTTTTACACTGCCAAGATGCAGTGGTGTATGACGGCACTGCAGTTCTATTCCATCATTGCAAAGCACAATATTAAACAATATGGTTAAACTAATTCTCTCTGACAGCACCAATCAAAACTCTGCATTGTGAAGGCACAACTCTTATACTGTGTTCTTATGAGATTGTGAGATTGATTAAAAGCCACAGTGATACTTTAGTACAATGATGACTTTCACATCCTGGCCACAGCTGTCCAAATTGCTATCCTACGCGTCGATGGTATTGCTTACACTTCTAAGCTATCGCCACACTTTTTTTTTTAGCCGGGACTATTTGACAATCACAGCCCAGCCTCCCCACCCCCCCACACGCAAACACACAACAGAGGTCGACCGGATTGAGTGTCACTCTGCTCTCAACCACTCGTGCCCCCAATGCGCCACACATGAATCTCTGCAGACATCCATCAGTGCGTTGCCCCTGGTGTACCTCGCAGCCGCTCTCTCCGTCCCTCATCCACATTCCTCATCCTAAAAACAGCAAGGCACTGCAGGAAGACGTGCTTTGAGAATTGTTTTGAAAGGGTTACTGCAGCCATTATTTCTTATATTGCATTGTACCTACTCCGTATTGATGCTTTTCCATTGGCAAAAGGTACCAGTGTTTAAAGCCTATAACATGGGGGCAGCATTTTTCCATTGCCAGGTGTTTACGGGATATGCGGCTAAAATGGCACTAGCACACTTGCTAATGTTTACTGACCCTTTAGATGTGCCTCATAAAGATGTTTTTGTGTGATGTTCCACAGTCTTGTTTTCCCCTAATGGGAAATCAATCACCCTAAAGTACGAGAAGTATAGATGAGCCGTCACCATTTGGGTGATGTAAACCTAATCAGAATCATACATACTTTATTAATTATATATATATTATATTAATTTCCCTGAGGGGAAATTAAAATTTGCAACACAATGCCATTCAACAATTGTTCACTTTGCTGCGGTGTTTCTGATGTTCCCTCATTTTCCTGTGTTACTGAGGATGGCTCAAAGATTTTTGGCATTGTAACACTTGGGAATACACGGCTAAGAAAATTAGATGGATGGATGGATGGATAGATAGATAGATAGATAATCCCCTTGGGGAAATGCGGGTATCTCTAGTAGCTCCCAATAAATTAAAATACGTACACATAATTGATGCTTTAGGTCTGGACATTGCAGTGTTATGCTCCAATATCTCAGCTTTGCTACTCTGTCTCATTTTGCATACCTTTTCAAAACAGGACATTCTTTGTTGTTGCTGGTATGTTGTACTGTATGTATTGTATGTGGCAAGGATTTGCAGCTGTTCATTGTTATATTTTCAGCAAGCACTCTGTAATATGTTTTTCCGTAGGTCCCGAACCAAAACCCAAGCTGCGAGGAGACTCCAGAACATTCCGTGTCTGGTTGGACCCCAACCAGTATCAGCAAGACATGACCAGCAGCATTCAGGGAGGCACAGAGGACCCATATGAGACATTCAACATCATCATGAGGCGCAAACCAAAGGAGAATAACTTCAAGGTTTGGAGCCCCAATGGCACTTATTTGATTCACTTGGGTATTGCAGCTGAAAGGTTGTGGTCGGGGCAAGTCTGAGATTACCGCCCATTAAGACACGCTTGTCAGTGGAAGTTAATGGGATTCCTCTCTCTCTCACAGCAACATATGAGTATAGGAAAGAATAGAAAAAGACTATTAAGTTTGAAAGCAGTCCTGCTAATAGTTTCACCGATGATGTTTTTAATACAGGTCAAGTTAAGTTAAATCCAAACAAAATGTGTGCCTCCAATCCCAGCTCTCCTGTTTGTTTTCCTTCTTGTTGTCTCCTGTTTGCGAGCTACTCACCAGGGCTTTTTCAAATGCGCAATTTGGAATGTGACGTGCGTACAAATCCTCCTGTTTCAAAGCCAAAGACGCGTCGGATGTTTTTGGAGAAGACGCACAGGAACTGATGGGTATTCAAAGGAACATTCTTCTGCATCTTTGATGTTTAGCTCTGATAAAAGCAAACACGTTCCCCGCCCAGTGATTGATGCACTGGGTGTTCAGTACTGTGAAGCTCATTAAAATATAATTGACAGATGTACAAGAGTCCCGCTGTCCCCGTCAAAGCACCTCCTCCTGTGGGATGTGGAAACATGAAGCTAGAAAATGACTCATTCAGTTACAATTCTCGCTTTTTTTTGTTTCTATTTAGTGCTGTCAATGTTAATGCGATAATGTGTTAACTATAAGTTCCTTTCACGGCACAAATTTTTTTCAACGTGCAATTAACGTGGATGCCTCCTTGCTCCTTTTTGACCCTCGGTCCATTCCGTAAAGTGGGGAAAAAGTAATGGCATTCAGTTACTATAGAATCACAGGCTCAAAAATAGCGATTAAAAATTTAAGAAAGAAAAGGGTACATTAGGAAAATCCCAAATCTAAAGCCATGGCAAGTCATTTCCGACAAGACTATTTGAGACGACGACATAGCAACAACTGCCTGCTGGTGGGCTTTGTCGCGTCCATGTTTGGATCATAGTTGAGTGCATTAAAAACATAAAGTGTAAATTGTTACACTAATTGCTTTATTCAGCTTAAATAAAAGCTCAACAGAAAAAAAATACAGAGGGATGATTTCAATTAATTGTCACGATTCACCATGTCAAAACACCTCTTCTCAAACCAGTCACACACGGCTTAACAATATTTGCACTACGCTTCACATTGGATCTAACTACTATAACAAAATTATAAATCGTCTTACATTACGATCATGCTTTGTCGAAGATAATTGTAATGTAATCTGTGATATTTTTACTGAAATAAATATTTTATGACAGATTGAAATAAAGTGTATATTCTTTTATAACCTGTTCTTGATAGTGCGCAATTGTAGAATGTTTATTAGCCAGCTGACTATTACAATTTATTACTAAATAGAGAAGTTTAAAACATTTTCATGCAGCGACATGAATACTTGTACAACATGTAATGTACAGAATATCGGAAGCATTTATTCAGGTAGAAATATCATCTTTTACTTGACTAAACATTTTTGACAATCACACCATAATTGTAACAATCCACATGTTGTGTTATTAATGTCCGAATCTGGTAACTGAAGATGGTGTAGCCCTTTGTCTGAATGCAAGTGCACCTACAGTACGAATACAAATTCAGGAATTTTTTTTTTTTGCCGATAAAGCTGTTTAAAAAAGCATAATGTTTGAAAAACATTTCATTAAAGCAAACTAATGGTTCAGTCAAGGTAATAAAAAATTGAAAATTATCTGTCAAGAGTACGTTTAGTGATACATTTTTTATGTATGTCTGTGATTAATCGCGGTTAATGTTGAGTTAACTATGCACTAACTGCGATTAATTAAAATTAAATATTTTCATCGTTTGAGAGCCCTATTTTTTCACACCGTGTTTTATGTTCCAGGCCGTTCTGGAGACCATCCGTAACCTGATGAACACGGAATGTGTCGTCCCAGCCTGGCTGCATGACATCATCCTCGGCTATGGCGACCCGGGCAGCGCCCACTACTCCAAAATGCCCAATCAGATCTCCACCCTGGACTTCAACGACACTTTTCTGTCCTTAGACCACCTGCGCTCATGCTTCCCCGATGTATCCGTGAAGGTCAACGAGGATAACCCTGAACTGCAGGTCCCGCCTTTCAGGTGAAGCACAAATGTTGAATGACACAAATTATTTAATGAGTACTTAAGGTTTAAACCCTTCTTTGCTTTACAAGAATAAAGTTTCCAATCTCAAAACAAACCGAAAAAGGAAAGAAGAGGAAGGCAGGTGAAGAAAGCAAGGACAAACAAGAGGAGGAAGACCAAACCTTGATTGTTGAGCCCTATGTTACACCCAACCGTGGGCCCTATCCCTACAACCAGCCCAAAAGGTGAGAGAGCCAATCCAATATCCATTTTCCAAATTGGCCAAGCTCTGTTTGCCTCGACTTTTGTTCCATTCAAATTGTTATCAATCAGAGTGTTGGTCGTCAGTATTTACATCCTTGCATGAAGAGAATATTGTTATACAAGAGGAGTCTGTAGGCAACAGGAGAATGAAGAGATGCAGCCAAGTAGGGACCATGGAGTATAGTACTGTAATACTGGTGATTATATAATTTTATGTTTTGGCAAGTACTGCATATATTTTTACTCATGAAAAAGCACCAATAGTGAGTTGAGCAGAGTTGGTCTGACGTAATTCCTTTTTCATATTTGTTAAAGGGGACATGCACTTTTGGGGAATTTTGCCTATCATTCACAATCCTTATGTAAGAAAAGAGCACATATGTTTTAATTTTTTTATGCATTCTAAATATTAAATAAATACGATCAAAAGTCCGCTCTCAATGGAGCCTATTGGAGTCGCTCTATTCTGATAGCCCTTTAAAAACATCCAAACACCTACATTAGGGCTTTATGTACATTCTGTAGTTATATATATATATAAATATATATATATATATATATATATATATATATATATATATATATATATATATATATATATATATATATATATATATATATATATATATATATAAATGTAAAGTGAAGCCGCAAACTTCAAAGTGCGATGTGGCAACAATTAAAAAAAAATAGTATCACCAGTTTTTACTTTTTCACAAATTTTTTTAATTTATGACCTTTCACTATCAGCATCCATGTTCCTTTTGGCTCTTTTGCTCCCCTGCAGGTCATTCAACGTCATACATCATCCTTTCAAACATTCTTACCAGGCTTACAAGGATAAATAAAAAGTGAATCACTATTGGAACGTAAAAACACCCATAATTGATGATGATGATGATGGTGCCTCATTAAATACAGCTGACTTTATGCTATATTTAAAAAAAAAAAAAAAAAATTTAATTGATGTCAACCTTTTTCTACTTTAGCCATGTTGTCCAAAGCAGCCAGGACATATAACTGTGTACTCTGCAGAGAAAAAAGTGCCTTAAAAATCAACCGTTACCATCTTTTACATTCAGCATCCATGTTCTCCTTGTTTCATTCACTCAATGCTGCCCTCGATTGGATTGCCTTAAATGAACTTAAATTAGTTTATGCTGCCATGAAGCTATTAAAGACTAATTGCCTTCCTTAATAACATCGTTCCAGGAATACAATTCCCTTCACGCCAACTCAGATTGAAGCCATCCGAGCCGGCATGCAGCCAGGCCTCACCATGGTAAGTTCTTCATATTTACTGTTTGATTAGCCCCCAAAATCAAGCAGATGGCTTGTGAGGAAATCAAAAACTGACAACTCTGTGGTGTTATGGTTGCATATTGATATGGCGAGGTTGTGGTTTTTAAAGGGGAACTGCACTTTTTTTTTAATTGTGCCTATCGTTCACAATCATTATGAGACATGAAGGATGAATTATTTTTTTTTACTGCATTCTAAATAATAAATTGTTTAAAAGTCTGCTTACTATTGAGAATATGGGAGCCGTTCAATTCTGCCCACAGAGCCCCTAAAAACATCCAAACACTTTCATCCGGGCTTTATATACTTTACATCAGTGGTTCTCAAATGGGGGTACGCGTACCCCTAGGGGTACTTGAAGGTACGCTGAGGGGTACGTGAGATTTTTCAAAAATATTCTAAAAATAGCAACAATTCAAAAATCCTTTATAAATATATGTATTGAATAACACTTCAAAGAAATATGAATGTAAGTTCATAAACTGTGAAAAGAAATGCAACAATGCAATATTCAGTTGTGACAGCTAGATTTTTTGTGGAGATGTTCCATAAATATTGATGTGAAAGATTTCTTTTTTTGTGAAGAAATGTTTAGAATTAAGTTCATGAATCCAGATGGATCTCTATTACAATCCCCAAAGAGGGCACTTTAAGTTGATGATTACTCCTATGTGTATAAATCTTTATTTATAATTGAATCACTTGTTTATTTTTCAACAAGTTTTTAGTTATTTTCATATCTTTTTTTTTCCAAATAGTTCAAGAAAGACCACTACAAATGAGAAATATTTTGCACTGTTATACAATTTAATAAATCAGAAACGGATGAAGTAGTGCTGTATTTTACTTCTTTATCTCTTTTTTTCAACCAAAAATGCTTTTTCTGATTAGGGGGTAGTTGAATTAAAAAATGTTCTCAGGGAGTACATCACTGAAAAAAGGTTGAGAACCACTGCTCTACATGATGTGAGTATATATGTAATGTAGTAACAAGCACATTTATAATAACATTTAACATTTACATTTTTTGATCATTTTAAGCAGACGCGGCGCATCAATTTAAAAACACATCACAAAGTTGGCTTTTTTTTCATCACTTTCTGCTCACTGCAGACTTCATAAGAGCCAACAAACACAATAAAACATCACTTACTGTATAAGGTCTGCTGTCATTAGGATGCCGACTGCTGGGACCTTCATACATTGAAAAATTACTCATAATCCTCGCGAAAAAATAGTGTAACGTGGGGTGTGACTAGGGCTGGGCGATATGGATTTTTTAAAATATCAATATTTTTAGGCCATATCGCGATACACGATATATATCTCAATATTTTTGCCTTAGCCTTGAATTAACACTTGATACATATAATCACAGCAGTATGATGATTCTATGTGTCTACATTAAAAACATTCTTGTTTACAATGCATTAGTATATGCTTATTTTAAACTTTCATGCAGAGAAGGAAATCACAACTTAGTCAATTGAACAAAACTGTATTTATTAAAGGCCCTACTGAAACCCACTGCTACTGACCACGCAGTCTGATAGTTTATATATCAATGATGAACTTTAACATTGCAACACATGCCAATACGGCCTTTTTAGTTTACTAAATTGCAATTTCAAATTTCACGCGAGTTTCTTGTTGAAAACGTTGCGGAATGACAACGCGTGCGCGTGACGTCACGGACTGTCAGGAAATATTAGCGCTGCACCACTAGCGGCTAAAAGTCATCTGCTTTAATCGCATAATTACACAGTATTCTGGACATCTGTGTTGCTGAGTCTTTTGAAATGTGTTCATTTAATAATGGAGACTATAAGGAACAATGCTGTTGGTGGAAAGCGATGGATCGCAGCTGTCTTTAGCACCGAGACACAGCCGGTGTTTCTTTGTTTGTTGTGAAGCAGAGCGGTCAAGCGAACATGTTTTCTCTACGTCAACCAGCATATTTTTGGATGTGAAAATTGTGATATATATATCTTACCGGAGACATCATTGGATTATTCGTCGTCCTGCAGCAGCTGTCAAAAAAGGTAGCTGTGAGCTTGGCTTCTCTCTGAGACACTGCGTGTTCACCGCAGCCATCCGACCTCGAGGTATGCCTTTACAATCTCACTAAAACACTATTAAAACAATAAGCAGATAATGGATATTCCAGAATTTTCCTAATAAATGTGTCTAATTACATCTGAAACGCTCACAATGCCGCCGCCTGGAGCCGTCACTTTTTTTTTTTTTCTCCTTCACTATCAATATCCTATTTCACGAATCTTTCATCCTCGCTCAAATTAATGGAGAAATTGTCGCTTTCTCAGTCCGAATTGCTCCTACTGCTGGTGGCTCCCATTATAAACAATGTGAATATGTGTGGAGCCCTGCAACTCGTGACGTCACGCACACATACTTCCGGTAAAGGCAGGGCTTTTTTATTAGCGACCAAAAGTTGCGAACTTTATCGTCGATGTTCTCTACTAAATCCTTTCAGCAAAAATATGGCAATATCGCGAAATGATCAAGTATGACACATAGAATGGACCTGCTATTCCCGTTTAAATAAGAAAATCTCATTTCAGTAGGCCTTTAAACAGTTATTTAGCAGTGGCACACACTTTCATGTCATTTCCAAAACAGAAAGTGCAAGTTTGTCAGCGACATTTTAAAACAAGCTAATAGTGCACTTTTGTGCATGTTGTCACTAAGATGACATATTAAAACAACATTAAATTAAAGTGCACCTTTTGTATAGAACGCCACTACAATAGTTTAATACAAATAAAGTGCACTTTTTTGCATGATTTTGTGGGCGTGTGGCACCGAATGGAGGCATGGACATACGGAATTTCAAGCACTGTTCATTCTCTAGCAGGTGACTTTTCAAATGATGCTACATATTAGCAGTAATGCTACTTTTTGTAGCAACGCATTAGCACCACACTTGACAAATTACGGTTGTGTGATCGACATATTCCGACTTGAAGCCAAACCACCGCCAGGCGATGGAATCCCCGCTGTTTTTCTTGGGTATTAATTCTTCCTTCATTTGTTACCAGACTCGCACCTTCTTTCTCTCATATTACCACTCGCAACACTCTATCATCACAGCTTACGTTACCCATGCTGCTACCTCTCTGCTCCGTGAGGTCATATATGTATGTGACGTATGCCGTCACAATATGTGACGTGTGTAAGAAGTTGTGCTTGTTGTCTGTGAGAGACAAGAAAGAGTGATATAAGCCTGTAGTGTAATGCCCACATCTAAAAGCAACTGTGTGAGAACGTATACTCGAATATCACGATTTAGTCATTTTATATATCGCACAGAGACAAACCTGGGATATATCGAGTATATCGATATATCGCCCAACCCAAGCTGTGACCAAGCGTTTTTTTCGTTTCGTTCTCGCCATTCCTGTGTCTAGAAGGCTGTCAGTCTGTTCCAACTTGTTGGAATACCTACACCAGTGTCTTCTGTCCAGGTGAGATGCAGGATTTATGATCTACAATAAACTTACAGGGAGCAGGGAAGCGAGAAAGCAGCAGACTACTCGATGATGTATACATCGGCACACAGGAAGTGAATAGTTTGTCTGTGTTGGCGCTTAAAATAACAACATCACTAATAGTTGGTTAATATTCAAGTCACAAAATGTAAATGAAGTATTGTGGACGCTTTTTGAATGGTTTTGAATGGTTCGGATTTTATGGGCAGAATAGTGGAGATCCCATTGGCTCCTTTTTAAGCCCACTTCTAAATACGTCTATTTGGTATTTAGAATGCATTAAAAAAAAATATCCGTCGTCATGTCTCTCATAATGATTGTGAAAGATTGGCAAAATTCCCCCAAAAATGCAGTTCCTCTTAAAAGAATGAATGTGGCGTGATGAAACTCATCCGTTCTCATCTTCCATCTCGGCAGATGGAAAATACGCTACAGTAAACACACTACAGCCACCTCACACTCGATGGCAGTCTTTGCTTTCATGTCAGCTGATTACACATTGATTTATTCAGAGATGCCAAATTGCGCTCATTATTTTGGAGCAGGAATTACTCACCTGAGATGGCAAGATTTTTTGTAAACATGCCATGCCGCCTCCCTGCTGATACAAGGCTTATTTTATGCTCATGTTACTCAAAGGATGAAGATGCTTCTTTCAGTTTAGATAGCAATGGAGCCTCTAATGTCGAACAATGGCAACTCTATTTTCAGGTCCCAAAGGAAACATTGAGCATTGAATTCATCCGTTCCAGGGTCAAACATTCCCCAGGGTCAATGTTTGTAACAATTCTTAACTGTTATAGAAGTGTAAAAATAAGTTAAGCACTATTTAAAGGTCATTTATCATATCCATCATGCGTTTTAACATCCTTAAAATAAATGGCTTATGAAAGTAAAAATAAGGTACCGGTAATCGCTTAATGAAAACACTCATTACTTATGATGCATGATGAAATGCATCTGACTTAATGCTGTATTTCCAATTTTATTATTGATAACTAACTATGTATCCGCTTTAGCGATTGGACAGGCTCTATATTATATTTAACTGGGTAATATATTGTCCCACAAATTATTGCAGGTAAACAATATTATTTTCAGCATTTTCAGACCAATTTAAGCACTAATATAATCGTAATCGTAGTCTTTTATTCAAATACAGTAAACTTTGATTTCTGGTTAGTTTTCACCATTGTTATTGGAAGGTCAAGAACTTTCTCAAATATAATTTTGTACACCAAAAATTCATCAATTCATTATCCATCCATTTCTTCCATTTGTCTCTCAGGGTCGTATTCTTACAAATACACAAATGTTTGCCGGAGGCCATAGCACACAGTTTTCATCCGATCGGAACAGTTTGAATATCAAAACGTTTGGCTCGTGTGTGCTCACCAAAATAAATGTTCAAAAAAAATATCCCAAATTCCAAGAACTTCCGGTTTTCCGGGACATTTTCCGCAGTGAAAATGTATGGGCCATTTTTAAAATTTGTACAATTCTCAAATTTCTCATCCTATACAAATCGTTCCGTTTCAACACCTTCCACACATCTTGTTCAATCAAACTACCATGTTTTTAAAAAAAATTCCAGGAAATCCTGGTTTTCTTAAGCCCTATTTTCACCTCTTGGTGGAAAGTTTTCACAGTCCACATTTTTCAACCAATTCCAACCATTACACCTTTAAAACATTTCTCTTTGTTGGTACAAAAAAATACTATTTTTCTTTTTACACATATTCCCAGTTTTTTTTTTTATTCCAACAATTCCGAAATACCAATTCTAAATTTGAGGTGTTACTACGGCAACATTTATCAATCAATTCGGACAAATCCAAGACCAACCCATTCATATCATTTTGGACAATTGTGCTAAGTCAACATTTTCAAAAATCCAGTTTTCCCAAATTCCAAAATTTCCAAGAAATGGACATAGTCAAAGTTCTACAATGCCAAAAATTCTAAACATTTTGCATAATATTTTACCCTATTTGGACATTCATCCACACACACTATTCATCCTAGATATTGAAGGCAAAACAAGTTTTCTCTTTCCCGAAATTCAAGTTTTCCTGGAATTTTCAGGAATTTCTCCCCATTGACAATAAATGGACAATACACAAACTTGTGCACATCCCACATTTCCCATCCGATTTGAACTGTTCCACCATCCACATACTCTGCTCACCCTGGACATTCATGCCAGCATGTTCCCCGGTTCCAAAAGTTCCCTAATTAACCGCAATTACCAGGAATTGGTCCCCATTGAAAATCAATGGGCAATATACAAACCTCAACATATCCCACATCTCTAATCCGATTTCAACCGTTCCACTATCCACACCCTCCACTCACCCTGTTAGTATGCTTACATACTTGTGAGAATATTAATGATAGTTTTTTTTTTGCAAATTTTGTATGTTGAAATCTAAAAATCATGTTTTGTGATACTCAGTGCTGTCACTCAGGTAAGCGTCAGCTCTTCAACATTTAAACTATTCTAGCAGTCATTCCACATCCCATCAGCATTTGAGTTCAGCTTCAGAATCGGGGCATTCATACCGTAATTGCAAATTATAGTTCTAAATAAATAACAAATAATAGAAAAAAATGCACTTCAATAGATATTGAAAATCTTGAAGTACATTTTTTTCCCCAAGTTGGAAAAAACATGTCAGGGTGGTTTCCATTTTTTCTGTTCCATCTCTTTTCAGTTAATTGGACGCTTGTTTTTATGGCCTTGTCATGCTCACTTGTTTGAAGCTAATATAGTCCCACATTAGACATTTTACTTGAAACCGCAACATCAAGTACAGTATATTTCTCCTCTAATGTAGACTTTTCGTGTGTGACAAATGCGTCTGTCTCCAACATTGTCCACTCCTGTCTTCATCTGATAACAGCAGTGCGCTCCTAAAAGCACACAAAAACTCCACGTATGTAGATGGGAGTGAAATGAAGTGAAACGAAGCGATCAGCTCCGTTTGCTCAGAGGAAACATTTTGAAAGCAAAGTCCATGTTTTCTTGAGCCTAACTGCACATGTGACTCTAACCGGCGCATGTGCGCTCTAACCGGCACATGTGCGCACTAACTGGTGCTGCGGTGTTTTTGTTTCCGGGAAGTAAGCTGTGTTGCCTGAAATGCATTAATAAATGACGGTTTTTGGATAATTAAACATTTAAAGGCCTACTGAAATGAGATTTTCTTATTTAAACGGGGATAGCAGGTCCATTTTATGTGTCATACTTGATCATTTCGCGATATTGCCATATTTTTGGTGAAAGGATTTAGTAGAGAACATGGACAATAAAGTTTGCAACTTTTGGTCGCTAATAAAAAAGCCTTGCCTGTACCGGAAATAGCATACAATGTGCGCGTGACATCACTGGTTGTAGAGCTCCTCACATCCTCACCATCCTCACATTGTTTACAATCATGGCCACCAGCAGCTAGAGCGATTCGGACCAAGAAAGCGACAATTTCCCCATTATTTTGAGCGATGATCAAAGATTTGTGGATGAGGATAGTGAGACTGAAGGACTAGAAGAAAAAAAAGACGAGGGCAGTGGGAGCGATTCAGATGTTATTAGACACATTTACTGGGATAATTCTGGAAAATCCCTTATCTGCTTATTGTGTTGCTAGTGTTTTAGTGAGATTATATAGTCATACCTGAAAGTCGGAGGGGTGTGGTGACTGGCAGTGTCTCTGAGGGAAGCCACGGAGAAGCCAAGAGAGTCGCAGCTGCCTCTTTGACAGCTGCAGGAGGAACGACACGAGCTCCGCTCATGTTTACGGTAAGAGCCGACTTATTACCACAACTTTCTCACCAGAACCTGCCGGTTGACATGTGGTAGAGAACCATGTTCGCTTGACCGCTCTGTTCCATATTAAAGCTTCCCCGTCATCTTTAGGGAATGTAAACAAAGAAACACCGGCTGTGTTTGTTTTGCTGCAGCCGACCGCAATACACCGCTTTTCACCAACATCTTTCTTCTTTGTAGTCTCCATTATTAATTGAAAACATTTCAAAAGATTCAGCAACACAGATGTCCGGAAATCTGTGTAATTATGCGATTAAAGCAGACTACTTTTAGCTTACATTGGGCTGGAAGAACATGTCCGCTACAACCGGTGACGTCACGCGCACGCCTCATCGTACGCGCCATCATTCTGCAACGTTTTCAACAGGATACTTTGCGGTAAATTTAAAATTGCAATTTAGTAAACTCAACTAAATGTGTTGCAATGTTAATATTTCATCATTGATATATAAACTATCAGACTGTGTGGTCGGTAGTAGTGGGTTTCAGTAGGCCTTAAAACAGTATTACCAACTGTCTAGAATTTTACCGCGGTTTATCATAAGAATGTTTACCGTTGCATCCCTAGATCACAAGTCATATTTCTGGTTCTGTGGTTATCATCACACATTTGTGACATGATGGCAACACCCTGAAGGCCAAAGAAAAAGCAAGATAAACTTGAGTTGAACCTTTAGATCCTCACAGTCTGGAAGTCTTATAAGATATGCCAACAAATTCTCAATATTTTACGATTTAAGGACCATTTCAATGCCACTGTGTTTTCATCATGCAGTCGTCATTGCTACTACTTGCTTACACTTCTGCTCTGTGTCCAGGTTGTTGGACCCCCAGGAACGGGCAAGACCGATGTCGCTGTTCAGATCATTTCAAACATCTACCACAACTTTCCCGAGCAAAGGACCCTCATTGTCACGCACTCAAACCAGGTTAGCCCTCAGTGTGCCTCGAATAAAGTTTGCAATCTCATCTTCCCCCACTCCCTTCCCCACCAGGCCCTGAACCAGCTGTTTGAGAAGATCATGGCCCTGGACATTGACGAGCGCCACCTCCTGCGTCTGGGCCACGGAGAAGAGGAGCTGGAGACCGAGAAGGACTTTAGCAGGTGAAGACAGATGGCGATGACAAGCACAGATAAACAAACAAGACACTGCGCATGTGTGGCCTTTATAACTCAGTGAAAGCCAACACATACACTTATTTGTATATATAAATGCTTCCCAGCTGCCCGCATACATAATTAGCCTTCGCCAAACCACTGACAGCACCACCTGATACTCCCATATCTTTATCTCCCTAAGACATCCTCGGCCTCTCAGGGTTTCATCATCAGTGTAAGAGTCCTCCTTCCTCAGAGTGATTAGCCCTTTAGTTACTACACCGGACCTCCGCAGACCACATTGAGAAGCATTTGCCAAACAATATTAAATGTCGTCTCTCCAATCCATTTAATTTAGATCACCTATTAGCTATTAGATTGCACCAACTGGTTGGGTTTATGTGGCGCTTAGAGATCCTTCCAAGTGGTAATCAGCTGATGACTTAATCATACGCATTATTAGCTATTAAAAGTTCAGCAGTCTGAGGGGGCGGTACGGGACCAAAAACTGCTGCTGAAAACTTTTTTTTTTTAGATCTCCTCTGTGATTAAGTCAAACATTTCACACTAACCTTAGTGTTGTATTATTGCACCTGAAATTAAAACATTCCATTATGTTTTTTCAGATGTTGAGTAATATTATCAAAGTAAAACTAACTGTATAACACACTAGACATCTATAATGCAACTCTGAATAATATCATTATTGTGCAAATTTTCTTCTCGCATTACTTGTCAGGACTACTCGCCTGCATATGTTGCTTCAAGTTAGTTGTTTTTTTTTGTGGTGTTAATTGCTCCCCATGTCTTTTCTTTATCACAGGCAAGACATATTGCAAAATGTAAATTGTTAAAATGTTACAGCATAAGAAACACCGAAAGCCCTACCTCACAAAGACAATAGTTCTTATTGGATCTGCTCCGTAATTCACCCTCTACTACACGCAGCTACAATAGCTATGATTGTATATATTCCTAACTTGTCCCCATCGTCTAAAAAACTAAATTAGATGTGATTAGATTTCTGTTCATACTCTCATCTCATTTTTCGTTGACAAAATCATTTTCATTTTGTCATAGTGTTTGTAATCTTATTTTTGTTTTGATTAGTTATGGTCTTGTTTTTAATTAGGTTAAATCAGTGCTTGTCTATTATTTTCTGTTAGGAAGAAGAAAACATTTTGCGCCCCTCCTCCCCCATGCGCGACTGTGAAATGTATTTGTCAATGTAATTGTAAACCTCTATGGATCCAAAACAGTGTAAGTAAGATTTAATATCGAAAATAAAAAAATATATTTTAGAAAAAGTTTTATTGGCATCGAAACAAGTTTTGGCAACAAATATATACAAACATTGAAAAAATATAATATTTTTGCTGGATATTTTTTTGAATCATGACATGTTTTTGATGCCTTATATTCATATTTTTGTACACTTTGGTTGTGTTTGAGTATTTCCAAGGTTTTTATGTTGGCTTTTTTTTTTTTTTTACGGTTTGATTTCTTTGTTTTTTGTTGTTTTGGTTCTTTTTTTTTTTTTTTTTATTGTTTCAAAATAATGACAGTGATTTTACATGGAAAGGTGGATGCCTGTTGGCAGGGCTTACAACATGTTTATCCGGAAGCAGTTGTACTAGGCTTGGGTTTGCAGGTAAAACTCCTTCGACGAAAACTAAAGGACCCGAGGCTTCTAAATCAAGTTTAAAAAAGCTTCAAAATATTAAATTATGCAGCAAAAATAGTTTTTTTACATTTATCTGGCTCCACATCGAGAGGAGCCAGATGTTAAAATGTGAAAGTCACCCATTCCTACCCTGTACATATTTCATAATACATTATATCTGATTTATACTATATATGCATTTGATCGCATCCATTTCGATGTTTTTACTTGCTTATACTTAAGTTTGAAAACATTTTTGTAATTTATTCGCTTAAACCGTGCAGTATAAGTCCAGCCTAAGTCACACTTCACTGCGCCAATCAATTAAGAAGAAAAGTGTTGTGTAAACTGTATACGCAATGACATAAATGTCATGTATTGTAAAGGTTAAACGAGGACAGCGGACTGTACCAAATGTTTAACTCTTCTCAGACAAACTGATTTTACGTGAATGGATTGGGATCATCTTCAGCAAGCGCTGTGCTTTTTGCATTAGTCACCATTTACTGAAGCAATACAGTCAGTGTAATACAATAGTAATGTCCTTTTTAAACCTCTGGCATACATTAGGCCCTTTTGATTAATTATTCATGAAGCACTTTTACAACACTGACACGATGACTAAGTGGGATTGATAGGTAATTACACGAGAGAAAATAAAATAAATGAACGAATATAAAGGCATTTAAAATGTTCCAATAAAAGATGTGTGGCTGCTGTTTCTGAAACTAATTGTGTTGGAGTGATCTGTGATGCCTTTAAAGCATTCGTGACTCAGTCTTTATGATACGGATGCACAAGTATGGCAAAATACAATGAATTTTGAAAGTAATTACAGCGCTTCACTTCTTTCACATTTTGTAATCTTACAGCCTTATTCCAAAATGGAAGTAAAAATTATAAATAAATATAAAATAACATATACATTAGTATTTACAGCCTTTGCTCAATCCTTTTTTGACGCACCTTTGGCAGCAATTACAGCCTCAAGTCTTTTTGAATACAATGCCACAAGCTTGGCACACCTATCTTTGGGCAGTTTCGCCCATTTGTCTTTGCCCATTCCTCTTTGCAGCACTTCTCAAGCTCCATCAGATAGGATGGGAAGCATTTGGCTTTCATCCAGGATGTCTCTGTATATTGCTACATTCATCTTTCCCTCTATCCTGACTAATCTCCAAGTTCCTGCCGCTGAAAAACATCTCCACAGCATGATGCTGCCACCACCATGCTTCACTGTAGGATTGTATTGACCTCAATCAATCAATCAATGTTTATTTATATAGCCCTAAATCACAAATGTCTCAAAGGACTGTACAAACCACTACGACTACGACATCCTCGGAAGAACCCGCATAAGGGCAAGGAAAACTCACACCCAGTGGGCAAGGAGAATTCACACCCAGTGGGACGCCAGTGACAATGATGACTATCAGAACCTTGGAGAGGACCTGAAATGTGGGCAACCCCCCCGCCCCCCTAGGGGACCGAAAGCAATGGATGTCGAGCGGGTCTAACATGATACTGTGAAAGTTCAATCCATAGTGGCTCCAACACAGCCGCGAGAGTTCAGTTCAAAGCGGATCCAAGACAGCAGCGAGAGTCCTGTCCACAGGAAACCATCCCAAGCGCAGTCGGATTAGCAGCGTAGAGATGTCCCCAACCGATACACAGGCGAGCGGTCCATCTTGGGTTCCGACGAGCGGTCCATCTTGGGTTCCGACGAGCGGTCCATCCTGGGTCCCGACTCTGGACATCCAGTACTTCATCCATGGTCATCGGACCGGACCCCCTTCACAAGGGAGGGGGGGACAGAGAAGAAAAAGAAAAGAAGCGGCAGATCAACTGGTCTAAAAAGGAAGTCTATTTAAAGGCTAGAGTATACAAATGAGTTTTAAGGTGAGACTTAAATGCTTCTGACTTAAAGGCTTCTACTGAGGGAATAACCAGGTAGACCTGGTGATTAGCGGTGTCTGGTTTCCTCCAAACGTAATGTTTGGCATTCACGCCAAAGAGTTACATCTTTGTGTCATCTGACCAGTGAATTTTGTCATGGTCTGAGAGTCTTTCAGGTTGATGTCCTTCTGGAAGGTCATCCTCTCTGCACAGAGGAATGCTGTAGCTCTGACAGATTGAGCATTGGTTTCTTGGTCACCTCCCTGACTAGACTAAGATGAATGCAGTAATGTACAGAGACATCCTGGATGAAAACCCACGCTTCCCATCCAATATGATGGAGCTTGAGAGGTGCTGCAAATTGGAAAAGGAAAAGAGGAATGGGCGAAACTCCCCAAAGATAGTTGTGGCAAGCATGTAACACCGTATTCAAAAATACTTGAGACTGTAATTGCTGCCAAAGGTGCATCAACAAAGGGGCGGCATGGCGTAGTGGGTAGAGCGGCCGTGCCAGAAACCTGAGGGTTGCAGGTTCGCTTCCCACCTATTGACATCTAAGTCGCTGCCGTTGTGTCCTTGGGCAGGACACTTCACCCTTTGCCCCCGGTGCCGCTCACACTGGTGAATGAATGATGAATGAATGATAGGTGGTGGTCGGAGGGGCCGTAGGCGCGAACTGGCAGTCACGCTTCCGTCAGTCTACGCCAGGGCAGCTGTGGCTACAAATGTAGCTTACCACCACCAGGTGTGAATGAATGTTGAGTCCCACTTCTCTGTAAGCGCTTTGAGTATCTAACAATAGAAAAGCGTGATATAAATCTAATCCATTATTATTATTATTATTATTATAAGTATTGAGCAAAGGCTTTGGATAGTTATTTACATGTGATTTTTATTTTTTTTTTTGCTTAAAAATTTGCAGAATAAAAAAAAAAATTCTTATTATGGGGTAATGTGTGTAGAATTCCGAAAACTAATTTACAGAAAACAAAGAGCAAGACGTTCCACCTCCCGTGCGAAAAACAAACGCATAAAATGACTTAATACATTAAATGACGAGCAAAACATCTACAAACACAACAACCAACCTCTAAATCATTAAAACCGACTCCAAAACACATAAAATGACTCCGAAGAGATGTACAGTGACATCTAAAACGTAAATTACTCCTAGAACACATAACAAGACTCCTAAAACTCATAATAAGACTCCTAAAACACATTAAGACTCCTAAAACACGTAAAAAACTCATAAAACACGGAAAAATACTCATAAAAACATGTAAAAAGACTCCTAAAACAAATTTAAAAACAGATCCAAAAACACGTAAAAAAAATCATAAAACACGTAAAGATACTCCTAAAAACATTTAAAAAGACTCCTAAAACTGTAATTGCTGCCAAAGGTGCATCAACAAAGTATTGAGCAAAGGCTTTGGATAGTTATTTACATGTGATTTTTATTTTTATTTTATTTTTTATTTTTTTATTGCTTAAAAATTTGCAGAATTAAAAAAAACATTCTTAATATAGGGTAATGTGTGTAGAATTCCGAAAAATAAATGAATGTATTCTATTTTGAAATAAAGTTCCAGCATAACAAAATGTGGAAAAAGGGCAGCTCTGTGAATACTTTCCGGGTGCGCTGTACGTCTGGCTGGTTAATTTTGGGGACTCGAACTTAACAAAAACAGTCAGAGCTTGTTTTTAAGCACCAATATTTCATGACCCAGAAGCCTTTTTAAGGAGTGTTTAAATATAGATAGGCCAGTGTCATTGAATATTAACACTTTTACACTGCTGCTATTTAAGTGTCCCTTATAGGCGACATTAATTACCGCCTTATCCATCTGCAGCGCCGAGCAATTTGCTCCCTATGGCTTTCTAGCTGTACTTCAGATGAGAAAGGGGAGGAGGGTTCTACATTTCTGCTTTCGTGTACGCCGATCAGGATGAGCTTACGACTACTAGTGAATGAATAGAAGCCTAATAGTAACCAGGCCCGGCAGTCTGTTCCTTGTGTTTAAATTATGCAGCCAACATGAGAAGAGAAGAGGTCTAGCTAGCAGCGTTTATGAGTTGTAACATGCGAGGAGCGCCGCCAAGCTCCTTCCACCCCAGTGACAGCAAGTAGTTTTAATTAACGTTTTGTGCCACATGAAAAACGGAAGGCTCTGAATGTTTAACAAATTAGATGCTGCCTCCGTGAATGGCGTGATGTATTTTCTGCAGTTTTTAATTAGATTTTCGGTGCCTTAATGTCTAAATTTAGTTGTGGGCAGTGTGTTTCCACCCAAAGTGGGGGGCAATAATAACCTACATAAAGAGTAATCACCTATGACCTCATTGTGAGAGCAGCTGCATCAAAAGTGAGTCTTCCTAGTCAGCTAAGTCATGCGCCAGAAGTCATAGTATTGCGGGAATTGAAAAATATTATGATACAAAAGTCAAAATGAATTGGAACTATAGCATTAAAGCATGATACATTTTTCAAAAAATAAGTCAATATATTATGAGAGAGAAAATATTTTAAGTTTGAATGAAATTTACATTAACAAGACTACAGTGGTGCCTCTGGTTACGAGTTTTAATTGGTTCTGTGATGCAGATTCTATCTTAAAAAACTTGTATTGTGAAACAGCGTTGCATATTGAAATAATTAATATGTATGTAATCGGTGCTCTTGTGTGGGGTACAGCAATTCTAACAATTAACATTCCTTTAGAAAGAAAACTAAATTTTTGGATATTGAATATTGTATTTCCTTAGCGCTGCTTCTCCGTGAAACACACCATCAGCAGCTTCTCAATATTTTCATGGATACATTTCCGACTATTATATATTATTTTAACGGCATTATCGACAAAAATATTCTTCCTGATTACAGCAACACAATTAGGACAAATTATGATGAATGCATACCTGCAAATGAGACTAAGAGGTCTATGAAACACATTTTAGTACATAACATTATCATTATCAGTTCAGTGTTGAATGTAAAAACAGAGAAATGTTATTATTAAACTAATTAACGTTTATTACAAAATTAAAACACAAAAAGGTACGGATTATTAGGTACTGGGAATTGGTACTGTATCAGTTCAAATGTGAAAGATACCCGTCTCTTCTCAAGACAATCTTTTGTGATAAATAAGTTAATGTATTTATTTTTTTTAAGTCATTTTTGGAGCAGATAATATGAAGGCGGGGAGCAGAAAAACTATATTACATGAGTGAAATACATTTTTTTACAGAGCGTGGCTATAAGACAAGAAAAGGGGATATTCTACTGTACTATTGCGGCAATAATTTTACAGTTTTATGAGAATAATTTAAAAGAGAATGAAAAAAGGTAGTGCTCTATTCTTGTAATGGTTTTACTACTGTAAATCCTGTAATTTAGTAACATTTTTATCATCTCAATTAGTGCTGTCGAAAGATTTTGCATTTTTTAAATTAAGTTAGAATAATCACACGTTTCAGTTTGGAAAATCATGATTAATCACAAGTTATTATTTGCATAATTTTAATAAATAAAAAGCAGTATTTGGACACAATTACATTTCGTCAAAAAGTTATAGATGTTTTATTTGAATGCAAGTAATTTATTTGCTCAAAACTTGGTAACATGTCCTATCTGGGTGTATTTTGGGGTTTGATTAGCCATTTTGAAAACCATATCACAATATAAGTGTTTTAAGAAAAAGGGATATTGTATTGTAATATTGCGGCAATAACTTTACAGATGGGTCATATTTTTTATGACCCATCTAAAATTAGAATCAGGAGAAAATATATTAAATGTGAACATTTGTACTTAAAATGTGACCGTCCTCTGATTGTAATCCCCTTGGCTATTAAGGCAAAAAGGAAAGGAAATATCAACACAACCATGGAAAACACAAAATCAATGTAAGCAAACGTCTAAAGGCACATTAAACACTTAAAATAACCTGTTAAAATAAAGGAATACATAAGAAATGCTTTATAAAGTGTAACAAAATGTGAAAATTTAAACATGGAGAAACATGAGAAATATTTTCTGCAAGTTTAGTGCCAGGAAGTTACAGCTGTTGCTCTTCAGGGTAAGCGTGGCTAAGATGGTGTGATATTACCGGTCTTTGTGGGAATGACCGCCATGCATAATTTACTGACCACATTGCTGTGACTATGGTCCGTTTTTAAAAAAATTTAAACAAAAATTGTCAAACTGTTGGATTGTTCCTGTTTTAGCCACAATTTATTCGCTCTCTGCCGCACTCATTTGTAGTCTCTCTTCTCACTCCATGCAAAGAATCAACTAGGAGACGACAAGATGGCGCAACCAAACTTGATCGTTGATACTGTTACCTGATTGGAAGTGAGTGTGTCATTCACTGATCAGTGATCACTTCCTGAGTTGCTTGGTTACCAGAGAGCGAGTGCTATTGTTCAAGCAACCGTGTTTTGCAACTTTTGGTTTCTTCCAACTGGGAAGAAGGACAAAAAAATTGAACGTTATATCGAACAGAATTTTTTTCATTGATATAGAAACGTGTATTGCAATATATATATTATTATTTTACCGCCCTGTCAGCACACCAGTCAGTCACCTCACTCATCTTTTCACTTGGGGCGGTATAGCTCGGTTGGTAGAGTGGCCGTGCCAGCAACATGAGGGTTCCAGGTTCGATCCCAGCTTCTGCCATCCTAGTCACTGCCGTTGTATCCTTGGGCAAGACACTTTACCCACCTGCTCCCAGTTCCACTCACAATGGTTTAAATGTAACTTAGATATTGGGTTTCAGTATGTAAAGCGCTTTGAGTCACTAGAGAAAAGCTCTATATAAATATAATTCACTTCAATTCACTTTAATTGCAATGCATTGACCCAATCACTGACCGTATAACAACCCACGCACCTTTTCAGGTAACCAATCTGCAGTTAAGGTAAAGAAACTTGTCGCTTAATCGCGCATAAATTGTGCTATTAATCTTCAATTAATTGCAAGTTTTCGCTGTGGCTTGTGGCTTGTGCAGCCCTTTGAGACACCTGTGATTTAAGGTTATTTAAGTAATTATTGATTGATTGATTGAAGTTAACTCGTTATTTTTGACAGCCCTAATCTTAAGCATTGTGTGATCGGTACTATGAATTAGTATAAGGCTTTTATCTAAGACTGTTGATGGAGTGCATTGTGCTTATCCACCTTAAAGGTACGGCAGAGTCAACTACGTCCTCGCTCGGAGACTGGAGCTTCTCAGAGAGGTGGGAAGATTACAGGAGAGCTTGGGGGTCCCTGGCGACGTTTCCTACACCTGTGAGACTGCTGGACACTTCTACCTATACCAGGTACAGTGTAGCCTTGAAATCTCCTGTACGCTTGCAATGATTGTTTATCTCTACGAGTTCACTGTATAATCTATGGAGCATGTGGTCTCGGGCAATCTTGGTTTGTCCTTTTACTTTTATTTTCTGTACTACGATATTCATTACCAAATGAAAAATCTGTCCCATAATTGAGGCTTAATACGTTACTGAAGTGTTTATGCCACAGGCTTTTTGCTGTGCTCAAGAGACACCGCAAATAACCACACAAGAGACGGTGTCGGGCTGTTAATTCCTGACATCTAATTATCACCAACCTCTTGGGTTGTTAGGGAGATGCCTTCACTGTTATTTTGCTGCTAGAAAAGCTGTTAAACAGACTTCAAACAAATGTTGCTGTACTTATATAGTTTAAAATCAAACATTGACTTTTCCTTTGGAAACAGTCTTAAGAGGAAGTGGTTGCTCCTATCTGTTGAGAAGACATAGTAAAAAAGAAGAATACTTATAAGCTGATGTGTTTTATCTTTATTATTTTCCAATGGACGCATACTATAATAAGACTTAATCCTCAAACTAACTTTGTCAAAGTTGCTTCAGACTGAGGTTATTTATAGACCAAGGCTGCCTGCTGGTTTGTTGAAGCCGCTTTATTAGGTTCACAGCTGGAGCCCTTCCCCAGGAGCGCTCCTATCTACTCTCATTTGTCTTGTGTGAAAAAAGTTAAAGGCATATCTGATGTAGCATTTAGGCTGTGTAGACACTTGTAGGTCCTGACTAATAGTACATAATCGTTATGGACTATATGGGGAAGGAAATAATTAACATAACGATATATATTTACAATATTTTTCTGTGTTATGTGCTGTTAACTTCATCAACACGATGATCTCACAGGCTGTCCATTTTCCAGCTTACTTTCATATCCATGATAGAAGCGGGGAGGCGTATTTACTTCCCCTCACGCAGTCCTTGGTGAAAGCAATTTATACAGCAGGATGTCGTGTTGCTGTGTGCATCCAGAGTTGCTTCAATATTCAGTTTCGTTGGGTTCTGTATAAAAGGCACAGGCATATAAATTCAGAACCTAGGTTTCCCATTCGTATAATTTATCATGACGCTCCGCCGCGGCAAAGTAAAAGCCGCCACACTTTAAAAATGAGGGTTTTTACGGAAAAACTAAGTTATATATTTGAGAGGGACAAGCAGTAGAAAATGGATGGATGGATATTTGATGAATGGATGTACTGTTTATATAGCCTACTATCTACGCTCTGTTGACTAGTGATGCACTGAAAATTTGGCCAATGAAAAAATTTGGCCGATGTTGACTTAAAGTAGCCCTTAGACCAGGGGTAGAGAACCTGTGGCTCTTTTGATGACTGCATCCGGCTCTCAGATAAATCTTAGCTTACATTGCTTAAAACGATAAGTAATGAATAATTCCGTTGGTAATCACAGTTTTGATTGATTGATTGAAACTTTTATTAGTAGATTGCACAGTACAGTACATATTCCGTACAATTGACCACTAAATGGTAACACCCAAATAAGTTTTTCAACTTGTTTAAGTCGGGGTCCACGTAAATCAATTCTTGGTACGTCTTAAAAACAACGTTGAAATTATAAAACATTCTCATGCATTTTGATCTATCCATCCGTTTGTACCCCACCAGTTCAAGAATCTGCATTTAGAAGTATTTTATTTATTATTGGTTAGCTTCAGAATAACAATGTTATTAAAAAGAATAAGAGACTTATTATACTCTAAAACTGTTGGTCTTACTTAAAAATGCACGCATTTAGTTATATTCAGTGTTAAAAAATATTATATGGCTCTCACAGAAATACATTTTAAAATATTTGGCTTTCATGGCTCTCTCAGCCTAAAAGGTTCCCGACCCCTGCCTTAGACCGTTGTAAGACTCACAGAAACAGCACTGCCGAAACACGGTGTTGTGATGATGTTAGCAAGACGCCCGCGATTGTCTGGAGCGAAGACAGCATGTCTGCGATGTGGACGTACTTAAATATATCTGATATATACCCGCAGACAGGGATCTACAAAATTTGCAATGGGCAAATACTAAGAGGACAATGAGAGAGCAGTCTTTCAAGAAGAAAAATTGCCACAAGTATATCAGCATCTGTATTTTTAAGGAGGGAACTTAGCTTTTTTGGAATTGTGCCCATTAGTCACAATCCTTGTGCGAGATGAGAACACACGTTTTACTCTTTTCTGTGTGTTCTAAATAATGAAAAACTGCTAGCAAAAGGCGGCTAAAAATGCAAGTAATGGGGATTGACCTATTCCACCCATAAAACCCTAAAACAATGACAACATAACTCCATTTAAAGGATTTGACCTGCATATTACCCAAGCTATAGCGACAGTGGTATTGTAACGCAGAGGAACTACTTTTCTGGTGTAGTAACAGCGCCTTACTCACAGAGACGCTCGGACTGCTTTTCCAGCCGCTAGCAACAGGTAATGTATCTCCGAAGCTGCTTCTGCTGCTACTATTAATCCCCTCTGAGTTTATAAAAGTGAATGTTAGATTATAAATCATGTTTCTCACCTGTACAGTAGAAGGTTGTCGCTATAAGCCGAGAAGTTGGGTCAACTTAAAATTCCACACATTAACAACTAAACTCTGGTAGTAAATCAGTGGATACAAGCTTTTAATTTGGACCCATAGACATTGCTCAGAAGACTAAGAAAGCTGATAGTTTTTTCTCAGTATTTTTTACCTGAAGACTATACTATTGCTGAAGTCTTGCGCTGAAAGATAAAACCATGGCATCAGTTGGCATCTCATTGAAAGCGAACATGATAACTGACTGTTTTGGTATGTTATTGAATAAATGTATTGCACTAGTGCTAAATGCTAACGCTAGGACAATGGTTTAGTGCAGGGGTCACCAAACTTTTTGACTCGGGCCATATTGGGTTCAAAAATTATATATATATATATATATATATATATATATATATATATAATATATTCATATTCCAAGCGCAATGTCACTTTGTCGATGGGAAAATGCATTTTAGAGACAATATGACTTGCCTGAGCGGCTATGAAACACCAAGAGTAAGAAGCGGTAGAAAATGTATTACAAAGGACAGATTTAAAAAAATAACACAAAAAAAAAATATATATATATATACATATATATATATATATATATATATATATATATATATATATATATATATATATATATATATATATATATATATATATACAGTATATATACTGTATTTTTTTTTTTTTACTTGGGGCTTACCGCGGGCCGTAATTTGGGGACCCATGGCTTAGTGTTTCACTATAGTTTGATCTCCTAAGCACCAAGCTTCTAAAACTTTGCGCATCTTCCATATATTCAAGCTTGTCGTTGCCTCTTACAAAGTCTGCCATGATTAGTGGTACATAACTTGTTCTCAATGCTGTTTTTATTGTTTGCAAAAGTAGTGATCGTTGCTACGCGCTCTGTGAAACCAGTGCGTTCCTGGTAGGCTTAATTTGACCAATACTGTAAATATTACATGTTATGGTGTATGTGTATGTTACTACATTATATACATGCTTACAGTTTGTTATATAGTCTTTGATGTTGCAATTTTTGCCCTATTTCAGCAGCTATGGGACAAGTGGTTAGCATGTTGGTCCCATGGTCAAGAGATCGATGGCTAATTCAAGCATCTCCGTGTGGAATTCTGCTTGTTATCCCCATGTGTGCGTGGAATTCCTCCCGGATACTTCGGCTTCATTCTACATATCAAAACCATGCATGTTAGCTTATTTTTCTGAATAGCCCAATAGAATAGAATAATATGAATCATGAATTACCGTGAATTGATTTACATGGAACCCGACTTAAATAAGTTGAAAAACTTATTCGGGTGTTACCATATAGTGGTCAATTGTACGGAATATTTACTGAACTGTGGAATCTACTTGTAAAAGTTTCAATCAATCAATAAATATTTTGTCATTGTACAACAAAATTGCAAGCAAACTCATTGAGTGCAAATTCATAATTTATTTGTCTGAATTGTCGAAAGTGTGAACGGGAGTGTGAATGGTTGTTGCTCTGCGATTGTCTAGATCAGGGGTGGGCATTACGTCGATCGCGATCGACTGGTCGATCTCGGAGGGTGTGTCAGTCGATCTCAAACCAGGCATTAAAAAATAGACATAAAAATGAGCAATCATCAATCATACCAAGACTTCACTTTCGTCAGTTGTTTGACATTCTCGGCACCCGAGGATCTTGTGAGATGACGCTGGCTGCTGCAAGCTCATATTTAAGAAAAAAATCACTAACAGGGCGGACGCAGAGAAACACATTTTATTTCTAGAGACTCCGTACCTACTGTCAAAACTCTAAAGACCGACTGCACAGTTCCTGTCTTCACCATAAAATACCTGTTTCATCCTGCCTGTGCTAACAAAATAAGAGTCTCAGAAAGCTAGCGCGCACAAGCTAGCAAGCTACGGCGTTTGATGCCAATGTATTTCTCCCCCGCCCTCAGCGACCGCTTTCTCACTTGCTTGCCCACCCGCACTCTCACTGACGTCACTCACCTGCTGCCAGACATTAAAGGGCCACACACATATGCTACTCTCATAACAAAGTGTTTAAAAACGAGTATGCAAGTTGGACAAATGAGATGCCAAATCCAACCACTTTCATGTGGTATTGGACAGAAAGGAGGACTTTTTTTTTCCTCCATTTGAAAATGCGGACGTTATCAGCACCACTGTCTAATTCCAATCAGTGCAAGTCATCAGAATCAAATACACCAACTTATATTCTTGTCTTCATGAAAGAAAGGAATCTATGTGTGTTAAACATGCTTGTATTATCATTAAACACCATTAAATTGTTAACAGAAATGTCTCTTTCATAAATAAATAAATATAAATTATAAATAGGAATGAGGTAGATCTCCTCGACTTGGTCAATTGAAAAGTAGCTCACCTGCAGAAAAAGTGTGAGCGCCCCTGATCTAGATAATCTTTGCCTTTATACATCAAAGTGATGGATTGGAAAATAAAGAAGATGTGATTAAAGTGCCGACCTGTGTCAAAAAGTTTATATTTACAATTGTGTAATTTTGAAATGGGGTTGCTTTGCATAAAGTGTCTGCCATTCTTTATCTCTTGTGTAAAACACACACTGATAGTTTAAAAGTTTAAAGCTGAATACTTCTTGACCTAGCAGGCCTGACTCTTAAGGTCCGCTGTGTGCCCTCCACCGCAGGTGATATCTCGCTGGGAGGAGTACATGAGCAAAGTCAAGCCCAAACAGGGCAAGGGCGTGGAGGTGGAAACTGTGGCCGCACTCTTCCCCTTCTCCAAGTACTTCTCCAATGCCCCCCAGCCGGTGTTCAAGGGCCGCTCCTACGAGGAGGACATGGACATCGCAGAGGGCTGCTACTGCCACATCAAGAAAATTTTTACCCAGCTAGAGGTAAGAAGGTCATTCACGTAAACACAAATATGCTGCTGCTCACCGTTTTAATTATAGAACACAAGTAATTACAGTTCAGCTCATTCATACGACCACAGCAACAAATAGCAAATATAAAGGTATAATCCACACTGACAGGTTGATGCATGGTAGGTTCTCATTGACTGGTCAGCGATATAAATCATATAGGTTTCATCACCGAAGTATATTGACTTTTTGGAAGGCCTTTGCGTATTTTCTCCTGGTAATGCATTTCCAATTATGCGTGTCACAGTTGTGACATTGATCATTTAAAGGAAAATATGTTCTACAGAAAAAAAACAAATGCTAATGAATTTAAAATGTACATTTTGAAACTTAAAAAATGGTTTTCTCCCGATTAATAGAGCCTGAATAAAAACATGGAAACAATCTAAAGACTGTACAAAAAAATAACATCAAATGTATTTTTTTAGAAGTGCTCAAAAAAATGTATTACCATCTAAATTGCAATTTTTATTTATTCTGATTCCAAATTGATTCATAATGTTCACAAATCCTATGGTTTTTTTTGTGTTTTTTTAAAGAATAAAATAAAATAACTTTTTCAGGCTGAGGCTGCACGATTAATCAAACTTTAATCGGGATTACGATTTTGGCAGCTACGATTAAATGAGGGTGATCGTCTGCGATATTAACATTTAAAAAACAGGCTCCCCTGCATTTCAAACCAAGCACGTTGACGACCAACAGTCAGCCAACCACCAAGGAGCGACCAAGACACAGTGGACTCGTGTGAGAGCAAGTAAGAGTGAGTGACAACAAATGTTGGAGGTAGCCAGTGAATATTAGAAAAAATAAATGCATTATTATGCACATTGGTGCCCTCCCTTCCCGCATAGTTACCCACAGGGTACCATAAGGCACACATTTTAACCACGGAACACGACCACATGCCTAGCCGTTCTCGAGGCACTTCCGGTTGTTTGGAAAAAAACAAAACAAGAACAATTTTTCTGTGATACTTTATTCATTGCATATTTGCAGAACTGTAGTGTTAATAGTATCTGATCAAAACTGCCAGTTAGCATTTTATTAAAAGAAGGAGCAAAATAGCATTTAGAATTAAAAAAAAATTAAAAAATCCAGCTGCCTATAAGTTTTCAGAGATTTGCATGTTGACGCCTTATCAAAAGTCTTGTTCAGTGCTCCTTTCTTCTCTTTCACACTTTTTCCCCGCACTGGTGTTAAAACTCCTTGTTGAACACGTTGAGTAATCCTATGGAGATAACAATAACATACAAGATTTATGGCAACACCAGGGAGGTCTGAGAAAAAGCAATAAAGGAGTTATTGACTGGAGGTAATATCCCAACATGCGTGGTGACCTTGATTTATCTGGCCTCTGTATCGCCGCATCACAGCACCTCCTGCCTCCTCCCTCAGCCTCACCCATGCAGCATGAGATCTGCACGCCCACTTCCGAGAGGAGGCATCACTCTGCTGATTTTGCTTGTCTGTCCTGCCTTTTCGAATGTCAACGCATTGCTGCCGCGAGCTGTCCTCAGAATATGCTGAGGCTCGATGGTGGGACAGAATGACAGCAGGGACACAGCGTGCCTCGCGGCACCGCTGTCTCTCACAGTCTCATCTTTTAGCAGACATCATTACTTCCTTGGCCATGAGCGCCATCTTGATTCCACCCTTCAACTAGCCTAAAGCCACACGGGTTAAAAATAGACTTCATCAATATTAGAGCTTTTGATTGGGTTAATATTTCTACTGAAATAGTAACACATTAAATATGTATAGACCAGCGTGGCAATGGTCTACTTTTCCTCTACTCGCTTGCTCCCTGCACAGCTGGTTCACCAACCTTTTACTTTTTGGCCCTCAAAATCTCATCTTTTCTTCCTTTTAGTGTAATTTTACGTTTGCCACTTAAAGCAACATGATTTGTCTTTCATTAATCACTGAATTACACCTTATCTTGGGTGAGCATCGCAATGACATCACATTGTGGGTTAATCAGCATTAACCACTTTCCCTATAACTTTATTATTAAATTTAAAAAAGTGAGTCTGTTTTGAAAGAGAATTTTACCCATGATTCATGAGGACTAAAAATATATATTTGTGACTCATACACAAATGTGTATACAATTAGAAATAATCTGTTCCATGGTCGAAGTTTTTATATATTTTATATATTGTACATGCCTTTTTTTTTTAACAACACTAGTACAGTAACTATAATACAAGTGTAAGATTAAGTTAACTAATGTTAATATAAAAATATAAGACATGTAAAATGCTTTTTTTTAACTGATAATGGTTGAAAAAAATAGGGATATGCCAATCCAATATTGATTATACCAGCTTGCAGTTTATTGAAGTAGTCTAAAAAAAATATATATAGGCTACTAGGAGCTAACAGCTACACAACAGCTGAGCACACAATAGCGCACAGTCTACACATATGTAATAAGTACCCTTTATTGAACAATATTGCGGTCTAAAACACATTTGTCATTTTAAACAAGTATCAAATTATTCTAGTTGCATATTGGACACACACAAACTCCCCCAGGTAGATTGCGTATTAAAAAGTATCCAGTTACAAACGAGTATGCATCATTCAACTTTCTGCGTCCTGAGCTTGACTTAATGAATTATTTTGATGACTAGGTGTTGCCAAAAAATCAATAAACATAAAATGAGCATAAGTCCATTTCAGACAGTTAATGATAAATAGATTAGTGTTTTTTATACCTACTATTTGTTTTGTTTCTCTCTGAGTTATTTCACTTGATTAAGCCTTTTCTAACATCCCACATTACAAAATAATAAAAGTACTTTGGATTTGTTTTGATATCGGATCTATATTGTATAGGCCAATATTCAAAACTCCTCGACTAAGTTAACAAGTCAAAAAAATATTTTTTTGAATCGCAGATTTGATTCACACAGCACATTTTTAACCTGGCATGGAAGTGTAAAAAGAAGTTAACCCCAGGTCATATTGTCAGTGGAAATTATACATAAAAGTTACGATAAATGATTGAGAGGAATATCTCAAGTATAACAATAAGTTAAACACTGTCAAAAAAGACTGAGATATGTTTGTGTGGTTGAGTTTCTCATACATGAATCATTTTTTAAACATTTTAGTCACACGGGTATATGAAGAAGTCGACTAAAAATTAAAAAATATATTTTAAATGACAAACGATCGAGGTGTTATGCGAAGATCATTTTGCGTGGCACAATGTCACTTTTAGAACAGTCTTACCAGACGAGCAAGAGTAAAAGGAAGTTCAGCGCTTTAAAAAAGTAAAAACACACTTCTATTGTGTATACTCTTGATATGCAAAACAAACAGCCCATGGTTGGTCCTCAGATTAACTTAAGCTTTTGTCCAATCTGTTCCAATCTTGCATGTTCTTTGCAAATGTCTTTTTTAAGTAGCAATGAGCAACTTTGTGAATTTAGTTGACAATGATAAGGCAGTCAAAGCTATTTGAGTGCTGTGGTTGTAATGTTGAGGAACCTCTTTCTTCCGATATCATTGTCATCAATCATCCGCTACAGCAATCATGTTATCCGCCATCTTCCTCAGTGGCTATCCATCATTTTGTCAGTATCATCTTCCAAAAAAGTTAGATGGAACTCTCATCTACAAAAAATGTTTGTCCTTGCCCCCTTGCTAGGAGTTTAGGGCCTTTGAGCTGCTCAGGAGCGGCCTGGACCGCACCAAGTATCTTCTGGTAAAAGAAGCCAAAATCATTGCCATGACTTGCACGCACGCTGCCCTCAAACGTCACGACCTAGTGGAGCTGGGTTTTAAGGTAGGACACCCTTGTGACTGCTTGTTGTTTTGCGGTTATTGTTTACTAAAATTGATAAATGTCTTCATTAGTATGACAACATCCTGATGGAGGAAGCGGCGCAGATTCTAGAGATCGAGACCTTCATCCCCCTTCTTTTGCAGGTAGGCATTTCTGGACATTATCTTTAACATAAAACCTCGACCACATGTCAAACTCAAGACCCGTAGGCCACGTCTTTTTAATGTGGCCTGTGAAAGCCTGGAAATATAATGACACTTCATCTTTCTTTTTTAATGTATTTAAATTGTGACAGAAAAAAGATGCACGTAACTGCAGTTTTTCATAACTGAGTTTTATTTGTAATATTAAAAGTTATTTTGGTCATCGTTACTGTACAATAGCTGAACATTTAAAAATCTGCTTGTCACCTTGGCTTGTGGTCCCAAAGCAAGTTTTTCTAGGCTTCGGACGATATTTGATAAATCGCCATGTGCATACTTCAGGAGCATTCAAACATTTCATCAAGTTTTATCAGGTGCATGCTTTTGTACCCCAGCTGAATAAAAAGAAAGGGGGTGAATTTTCTTCTCCTTCAAGTTATTTTACTCTTTATGAGGGGAAGTGGGGCCGCACACCACTTTTTGCAGCGTCGTAATCACATACTGTAGCTTATGCAGCTATTGATTTACACTCTGATTCGGTTAGCTGCTGTATCGCCTTTGAGTTAGTGAAAGTTAATTCTCGACTCTTTTACCTGTATGAGGATTATGATTAATTTTTCATCCAAACAAAAATATGTGAACATCCCATAAATCGGCATCCTACTGGGAGCAGACTTTGTACAGTATGTGATAGTTTTATTACGTTCATAGTTTGTATTGCTGGTTTAGGACTTAGTAATACTGCTACTTGCTCGATCTGTTTAACATTCATCTTTTTAAAACTTGTAGCTCATCTTGTATATATATTCAGGCTCAAAAACATGAGGTTCTCGATCATCATTTGTCCCAAGGTAGTCGTCGTTGGCTTCCTTATAAAATGTCAGTCATGATTAGTAGTGTTCTTGTTGAAGGGACAAGAGAATGTTGTGATGCGTCTTTGAAATTAATACGCCGCCATATTCTTAAAATGAGCAAAATATGTAAATATTACATATTATGAATGTTAATTGTTAGTATATTACATATATTCTTGCAGCATGTATATAAAACGACGATAGAGTTTTTGGATGTTTTTGCAGCGCTTTACAGGTGTAATTGAGAAAATCCCATCAGCTCTATTGTTAGATGGCTTTTGCTAACGTTTATTGTAGAGTTAGAATGCATAAACGGAACAAAAAAAAATGTGTGTGCTTTTCTCACATAAGGAAATTAATGATAGACAAAATTTTAAAAAGTGCAGTTCCCCTTTAACTTCCATTAACAAACTTAATCATCTCTGGTACGGCTGAAGCAACGAGGCTCCCAGTATCATCGGCAACATAGTGTTGACAGAAAAGTCAGGACTTCAAAATAAAAGCATGCCAAAAGAAAACACAGTTGGCAGTTAGGTCTGTCCAAATAGTGTTGTAGAAAGAAAAATAATGTTTCCTATTTTGCGAAAAAATTGTATGGTTTCTTATGTTTTTTTTCACCATTTTCATACTGCTTTGCAGTTAACAACTTAACTGGACAGCTTGTTGCAAATGTGACTTTTGTAAACTAGTTTCTTAAAATTGTAAATAATTGTAAATGTAAATATTTTCTATGATCTATGAGGTGTTCGGTTTATATCAAATTGGGCAAGGTGGAGGTTATGATTAGTAACTGCCCTGGAGGAATTATCTCAGTGATTATCGGTATGTGCCACAATTACGACGGGTGGTCGTGAATGAGCAGTCATGCCGTATCGAATCTTTGCTGCTGCCCCACAAATTTAAAGTCGACAGTACCACATCCAACATCAAGCCTCCCACTACCTTACTCTGTGATCATTAAGGCCTAACTTATGTGCTCCAGGCAGAGTAATGATGCTTGTCTTTGGTAGTTGCGCCTAATTGTCCGAGATAGCGCTAATGTCTGTTTACAGATGAGATCATTAAGCACATCAGCCTAGGCTACAAACACCACCATGCCAGAATGGCCCCCTTCCCCCCACCCTCCAGTGAGTCATACTTACTGCCAGGTGCACATCACAGAAAGAACATTTCATTTTCCAGCAATACTTTTGTCAACCCTCATCAAAATCCTGGGCTTCAGTTACATCACAGTAAATCATGCCAAGCTGAGGGCAAACTCCAGGTAAACCACATTAAAGGCCTACTGAAATGAGATGTTCTTATTTAAACAGGAATAGCAGGTCCATTCTATGTGTCATACTTGATCATTTCGCGATATCGCCATATTTTTGCTGAAATTATTTAGTAGAGAACATTGACGATAAAGTTTGCAACTTTTGGTCGCTAATAGAAAAGCCCTGCCTTTACCGGAAGTATGTGTGCGTGACGTCACGAGTTGCCGGTTTCCACACATATTCGCTTTGTTTTTAATGGGAGCCACCAGCAGTAAGAGCAATTCGGACCGAGAAAGCGACAATTTCTCCATTAATTTGAGCGAGGATGAAAGATTCGTGAATTAGGATATTGATAGTGAAGGACTAAAGAAAAAAAAAGCGACGGCTCCGGGCGGCGGCAGTGTGAGTGTTTCCGATGTAATTAGACACATTTACTAGGATAATTCTGGAAGATCCCTTATCGGCTTATTGTTTTAATAGTGTTTTAGTGAGATTTTAAAGATTGTAAAGACATACTTCGAGGTCGGATGGTTGCGGTGAACACGAAGTGTCTCAGAGAGAAGCCAAGCTCACAGCTGCTTTTTAAACAGTTGCTGCAGAACAACGAATAATCCAATGATTTCTCCGGTAAGATATATATCACAATTTCCCCATCCAAAAACATGCTGGTTGACGTAGAGAAAACATGTTCGCTTGACCGCTCTGTGTTAAAGCTTCACATCAAAGAAACACCGGCTGTGTCTCGGTGCTAAAGACAGCTGCAATCCACCGCTTTTCACCAACAGCATTGTTCTTTATAGTCTCCATTATTAAATTAACAAATTGCAAAAGTTTCAGCAACACAGATGTCCAAAATACTGTGTAAGTATGCGGTTAAAGCAGACGACTTTTAGCCGCGAGTGGTGCAGCTGCTGATATTTCCTGACAGTCCATAACCTCACGCGTACGCGTCATCATTCTGCGACATTTTTAACAAGAAACTCGCCGGAAATTTAAAATTGCAATTTAGTAAACTAAAAAGGCCATATTGGCAACAGTTGCAATGTTAATATTTCATCATCGATATATAAACTATCAGACTGCGTTGTCGGTAGTAGTGGGTTTCAGTCGGCCTTTAAGTATGGTAGCGTGACGTAGATGCGAGTTGAATACACTGCTGGCCTGTTGTAATTTAATGCTGTTGTTATTTCCCTTCCACAGAACCCAGAAGACAACTACAGCAGACTAAAACGTTGGATAATGATCGGAGACCACCACCAGCTGCCCCCCGTCATCAAGAACATGGCCTTCCAGAAGTACTCCAACATGGAGCAGTCCCTCTTTACTCGCTTTGTGCGCCTGGGAGTGCCCACCATAGATTTGGACGCACAGGGCCGTGCACGTGCCAGGTCAGTCACCCAATGGATGTCTAGCATAGGTTGTCCTTGTTGAGTGTTATATGATTTTAATATCTCTTCCCTGGTCTACAGTCTATGTAATTTGTACAATTGGCGCTACAAACACCTCGGAAACCTGCCGCATGTGCAGCAACTACCGGAGTTCCAGGTGCCAAACCCAGGCTTGACCTTTGACTTCCAGCTAATCAACGTGGAGGACTTCAACGGTGTGGGCGAATCGGAGCCCAACCCTTATTTCTATCAGGTCAGTAGCACACACACTTTACCCTTTTTGACAGCAAGACTCTACTCATGATTGACACATTTCCTCTAGCAAAACCGGTACCTGGTCAGCCAAGGATATGTTTAATGATATACTGTATATCATATGGGTGTTGTAAACTGTTGTTCACTCTTTGGCAGTGTATGGAAAATGTATTTTAAAAAGTAATTATTTATAGTTACTTGTTAATTTACCAAAAAAGTTATTTAGTTATTAACGGAATTACTCATAAATAACTGTAATTAATTACCTGAGAAAGTAAATAACACTCAACTTAAAAAACCTTCAAATATCTTGCATATGCAGTTATGAATGACGTCAGCGAGCACATGTTCAGAGCAGCATTTTAGCTCTGCTGTGTTTGTTAGCTTCGCAGTGACAGTTTGCAGGCTGCTCTGTTTAGTCTTTTCACTAGATTGTGTTAGCTCTAGTTAATAAGAGATTGAATGTGCTTGGATGGCTGTCTTGTCACCTTGACCACAAACAGAGTATTGTAGGATTGTAAGCTTGTCACTTAAATAATTTATTTTTTGTTAATTGTTCTTGTGGTTGTAGTGTGTGCACATGTGTGAGTGGGTGCGCGCATGTGTGTACTTACCCTACATGTTGTTTGCTGTGTGATGTTGCCTCTTTAAAGGGAAACTGCACTTTTTTTTGGAACTTTGCCTATCCTTCACAATCCTAATGAGAGACAAAGACAAAATAGTTTTTAATTTTTTTCATATGAATATGTAAGAATCGGCTCGTTCTTGGTAGATGGCAATGCAGCTAATGGGAGCCATCCATTCTGCCTCTACATCATTTTAAAAATGCATCGAAAAAACAGCAACAATACATAAGCTACATTCCATAACCTGTATAATAACCAAGCTATAGCAATATTGTTTTTGTAAGAGCGAACACTGAAGAATTGTCTATGTAGCGTAGTTACACATGAACGGCATGGTATGGCATTAGCCTTAACCTAGCTACTGCAAAAGGTAAGCATGCTTTGGTAAGCTAGCTTTCGCTGCAGTTTGTAATGCACAACGCAATATGGTAGGACACCACAGTCTGTACTGACTGAAAAACATGAACAATCATATTGCAATATCTGTTAAGTAGCAGCCCACATTTCATGTTTAGTTAGTACACAGCTAGCTTGACAGTGTGTATACCGGTAGTTGCAATACTGAACGCAACATGTTTTTGATACGGCCACCCTCAGTGTGACCTGTATGGCTGTTGATCAAGTATGCCTTGCATTCACTTGTGTGTGAAAAAGCCGCGTATATTATGTAACTGGGCCGTCACGCTGTTTGTATGGAGGAAAGAGTGGACGTGACGACAGGTTGTAGAGGACGCTAAAGGCAGTGCCTTTAAGGCACGCCCCCAGTATTGTTGTCCGTGTGTAAATCAGGAGAAATTCGGGAGAACCTGGGTTTGGAGGTTGCCAGGAGAACGGTACATTTCGGACTGCATTGTGCCGAGTTTAAAATTTGATGGAGGAAGAATTATGGTGTGGGGTTGTTTTTCAGGAGTTGGGCTTGGCCCCTTAGTGCCAATGAAAGGAACTTTGAATGCTCCAGGATACCAAAACATTTTGGACAATTCCATGCTCCGAACCTTGTGGGAACAGTTTGGAGCGGGCCCCTTCCACTTCCAACATGACTCTGCACCAGAGCACAAAGCAAAGTCCATAAAGACATGGATGACAGAGTCTGGTGTGGATGAACTTGACTGGCCTGCACAGAGTCCTGACCTGAACCCGATAGAACACCTTTGGGATGAATTAGAACGGAGACTTGAGAGCCAGGCCTTCTCGACCAACATCAGTGTGTGACCTCACCAATGCGCTTTAGGAAGAATGGTCGAAAATTCCTATAAACACACTCCTCAACCTTGTGGACAGGTGAAATCACATCATATTGAACCCTTTGGGTTAAGAATGGGATGGCACTTCAAGTTCATATGTGAGTCAAGGCAGGTGGCCAAATACTTATGGCAATATAGTGCATTTGTCTTACAAAGATGCACAGTCTTAGACACTTTTAGCTCCTTCAGGGCAGGGCATCCCATATTTCTCAATTTCTTGTTGGCCCATTTATTTTTAAAATGATCTGTCTACAAGTCTTTATGATATATTCATGGTCCTGCTATTAGTGTGTTGTTGTCTGCCGCCTCTGCACAGACTGTGTGTGTGTGTGTGTGTGTGTGTGTGTGTGTGTGTGTGTGTGTGTGTGTGTGCGTGCGTGCGCGCGTGCCTCACTCCAGGAGCCATACAGAGTTTCATTTCCTGACATTGCTTAGCTACTTTGTGTGTGTGCGTGCGCCTGTTTAGGTAAAATAAAAAAAATATTCATATGGGGAACAATTAGTCTGCTGCTATTCTGGTATGATTTAATTTCAAAGCCACTATGTTTACTATGACAGTTGTGTAAAGTGCAAAAATAAATTATTGTTAAACTGAAGAAAAAAATACAGAACCAGAAGGTCTCCGCCCCCTATAAATACAGTTATTTGTAATCGTAAAGCATGCCGGGTACAAAATAATACACTGGAACTGATGATCAGTCTATATGCCAACTAAGGCATTAAAATGCTTTCCATGTGCGTGTAAATGTCAATGCGCCATTGATGTCCGTGCAAGCTTGTGTCTCTGAATGTTCTTATTGTTCCTAAATCTAGACCATGTGCACTTTCTCGAGGCTCCAGGTCACATGAACCTCCACTCCACATTTGACGGTTGCCATTTGCAGTCTCCTCAAGGGAATCACTTACGAGTACTGACTCACACAGGCTCTCTCTCCTCTGAACCCCAGGAAGAGGCAGACAATTCCACAATGTCCTGCTATGCACTTGTAATCGTATAATCAAATACTGGCTCTTCCCTGGCTGTTCGTCCCGTCGCGACACCGTCCCGAAACATATGTTGCTCCAAAACCTGTGTGTATGTATATATATATATATATATATATATATATATATATATATATATATATGAGCGCAATATGTATGTGTGGGAAAAATCACAAGACTACTTCATCTCTACAGAACTGTTTCATGAGGGGTTCCCTCAATCATCAGGAGATTTTAATGGAAGCATTCACATACAATGGTTTATATAGGGCACAGAGTGGGTGGGTACAGGCAGGCGTAGGGGCGTGGTGAATGGCTCATGTGTTACCTAGGAGGTGTTTCCGTCTGTGGCGGCATGTTGAAATGATTTCACTGCGCTTTGTACATATGTATATTTATATGTATGTGTATATCTATATATATATATATATATATATATATATATATGTATATGTATGTATGTGTATATGTATGTATGTATGTATATGTATACATATATGTATGTATGTATACATATTGTATATGCATGTATGTATGCATAGGCATATATATGGGTGTGTGCATATATTGTTACTTTACATGGGGTTGGTTTTCGCCCCATGGCCAAATTTTAATAAGCCCAATGCGGCCCCCAAGTTAAAAAGTTTGGACACCCTTGCCTTAGGCAAACCAGTCAGAAATCAAATCACTGGAAATGAGCTACTACTCACAAAAAACACATTTGCGTGGTCTGACAGCTGTGCAGCAAGTGCATTAGCAAATGTACAGTAGCTTAAGGTCTTAGTAGAAATCAAAGACACAATTCCTTAGACAAACCAATCTGTGTTGAACAAGAACTCAAATCACTTGATTTTTATGGCTAATAAAATACACATTTGCATGGTCTTAAAGCTGTGCATCAATAGCATAGATAGCCATAAGTTTTGGTTTAAAAAAAAATTAGATAATTGTTTTTATTCTTTTGGGACAAAACAACCTAAAAAGAAACGAATCACTTGATCAATACATATTACATTAAAAAGGTGCAATTCTGCAATCTGCATAATATCAATTCCTTGAAGCAAGTGTAAATCTTAATTAGACTTATCTTAGGATACTACACATCATAGTTACTCATGGCGTATACCCAATAGAAGTGTGCTGTACTTTGTATGTCGTTAACTTCTTCGTAGAGCACTTGCACAAATAAAAAAAAGACTATTTAAAAAGAAGCCTCCTTCAAATTTACACTTGTGGTTGAGTATATAAGCCACCATTTGAGTAATTATAGGTATCCCTTTTGCATCCCTTCCCAGGAATTAAGTAGCCTCCATCACACTGACCTTGTTGTCAGGGTTACCGGTTTTTCGTGAGCGATATGCTAATGCGTGGCACCTATTATTAACAAGTTTGGCAGAGCCGTGAATCACTGCCTCATGTTTACTTACATTTCAGTTCATGCATGCAGGGCTCAACACATTTATTCGCACCACAGTCAAATTGTTAAGCAATCACACGTCTATTCATCTATAATCACAGCTTCACTTATACCTGCAAGATACCTTAAAATGGCAGGAGAGATCAGAGCACCACTGACTGGATCGGTGTAATCTATAGGTGGTACGACGCTAACAAAAGAGTATCACACTTCCCCGACATGTTCACTCAAGTGCAGCTGGATAAGGAAGAACTGTTGATGAGGCTGCATGAGTAACTAGCAAAGATGTGAGGCTGCTGTCCTGGCCTAATTGAAACAGGATGAATAATGCATTTTGTTCGCTCTTTTATTTTTGGTCACTTTTGAAGGGCAAACTTTGATCAGTGTAAGCGCTGGAACGATTGCAATTGACTATAAAGGGGCAGTAAAAAATGCCTGAAGTGTTCCAATTTAGTCCAAGGACAAAGCCTTGTGGAGTATAAAGGCTTGGGCCATATTTGTGGCTAAAATGCCTTTAAAAATCTGCTGAAAAATGTTTTCTTTCTCTATTAAGAACCTGGGAGAGGCTGAGTATTGCGTGGCTCTATTCATGTACATGCGCCTGCTGGGCTACCCCGCCGACCGCATCAGCATCCTCACCACCTACAATGGACAGAAACACCTGATCCGAGACGTCATCAACCAGCGCTGTGCAGGGAACCCCTTCTTTGGACAGCCTAATAAGGTAAAACATGTAACTTTAGTATCAATTAGGTCTGGGGGATAAATTGTTTTGATCAAAAAATGTTTATTTTCTGCTGCAGACCATTGTGAAATTAAAAATCCGTTTTTTTTCTCCTTTTGCCCTAAGGAGCTTCCGTAAATTCCACCCTCCCCATAATTTCCGTAGAGATTTTACACCCCTAGCAAAACATGGATGTTAACGCAAACGAGAGCGAGGCGTTAATTCCAAAGAAAAGTGTCGTCAGTGGTTTTATTTTGCGTCAACAGACGTGAAACAAATCACTGCATGCTGCGAAGTATGTCTAAAAAAATACTGCAGCAGAGTGAGGAAAATGTAATTCTTTACAAGGCAAACAAGAACATAAACTCCAGCTAAGAAATGGCTTACTTTGGTGGAATCATTTAGTGATCCAGGGTGATGGGTCAAATGCAGAGAATAATTTCGCCACATCAAGAGTGTGTGGGACAATCATTGGTACTTTAACTTTAAACAAGGTATGTATGATGATACCATGTATGGTGAGAAAGAAGCACAGTGGAGACTGATCCTTGTAGTGGTCGCTCCACACGTCGCTAATGGTGTGGTGCCCAAATGGTTAAAAAAAAAGCCTGTGTTTCTCCACTAACTAAACTTATAGAGACCTTATAATGCTACATTTTTATTTACAGAAGTATTTTAATCAAGACAAGTTGTGCTTTCCATAGGAAGCTCTATATTGAATAACTTTGATTAGAACAATGCATACTGATCACCGTATGAGCAAAAGCATCACAGTAAATACGCCAGCTAAATTTCATCTGCTTACTTTTTTGAAAATGATTTTATACAAAGACCAATTTATGTTTGTTCTAAAAACTTCCAAAGACATGCGCCTGGGGATAGGTTGATTGGCAACACTAAATTTGCCCTAGTGTGCGAATGTGAGTGTGAATGTTGTCTGTCTATCTGTGTTGGCCCTGCAATAAGGTGGCGATTTGTCCAGGGTGTACACCGCCTTCCGCCTGATTGTAGCTGAGATAGGCACCAGCGCCCCCCGCGACCCCAAAGGGAATAAGCGGTAGAAAATGGATGGATGGATAAAAATAACCTACTTTATTAAGAATTGAACTTGATGCTTTGTTTGCGTTGCTATTTCGTACTAATCAAAAACTTCTCAATCGTATTCATTGATTTCTTTAAAAAGTAAATTTTTATTAAATTTGTTGTTAAAAAAATTAAGGTATTATGTTTAGGCATATCGTTGAGGCATAGAAAAGTCACATTAGCGCAATGACAGTAAGTCAGAGTTCTTTGCTATGAGTACACCTTAAGGTTTTTTATAACCCTGCATTCCATATGTCTGACAAGACCACCTTTTTATCTTGTAAGTAGCTTTGAACTGCAATGGCTTTTAGTCTACAGCACAGCAAAACTCTTATTTTCCCATCCAAGTCCAATCACTTTCAGTCATCATTCCACCCAGACTGCTGCGCATGTCTTGCAGTCGGACTAAACACGTTACCCCCTTGTAAACCGTTGAGCCAGCTGGATACCTCTGCACAAACAAAACTCCCTCAAGTGGGTGTGAGAGAGTGCGTGCATGTTTGAGCAGAAGATTAAAAAGGATTGTGGAGGTGGTGCAGCAAAACATGCACAACAACTCTTGATGCTGGGAGTTCCTCCCTGAAGGACACTGTTGGGTTTTCTTCATGCCTGCCCACGTTAACTATGTTAAAAGTCAGCAAGCAGCCCGCCAGCACAGCTTCTCATCACTGCCAAATGTTTAGTTTTTTCACCCCCAGGTTAAGCTTTTTGCCTTCTGTATTCTTCCTCTCCAAACCTTGAGTCGTTCACCTTGCACACAAAAAAGATTTGGAAAATGCATATTGTTGCAGTAAAGACACAAAATCTGACTTACTTAGGCCTCATGGGTCCCATCTGAATTGTTTTCAACAATAAAGTTATTTTTTATTAAATCAACAAGCATTCAAACAGGACCAAATTGCCGAGTTCGTGTGCCGATGTTGTCTTCACTTCTTGCTTTCAAACAAGGTGCAAAAGGGTTCCCTCAGCACTTGAGCGCATTTGTTCGATTGAAAAATTAAATGTATGGAGTGAATCCTTTTGTCAGTTATCTACAATCTTTATCACTGTGAATGGAGGCAGGACTGCTAACCTCCAATATTGACGTAGCCTCACTAGTTGCAAATTTCTTGTGAGAAGCTCAGCAAGGTAACACAATTTAGAAGGAAAAAATATGTGCAATATTTAAGCTTTAAACCGAATCAGCAAGAGTAACTTATCAAAACGGACATACGAACCAGTTTGCCATATTTGTTGGAAAGAAATGGCTGGGGGGTGGGAAAACTAAGCACCCAACCCAGTTTTTCCAACTGAGGAAAAAAACTGCACTTCTAGACGTTTATTATTTATTGAAGTGCGATTTTGGATAACAGAGATTAGGAGTCCATTTTATTTTGTATTTTTTTTACTCTTTTGAAGGCCAACTGAAATGAGATTTTCTTATTTAAACGGGGATAACAGGTCCATTCTATGTGTCATACTTGATCATTTCGCGATATTGCCATATTTTTACTGAAAGGATTTAGTAGAGAACATCGACGATAAAGTTTGCAACTTTTGGTCGCTAATAAAAAAGCCTTGCCTTTACCGGAAGTAGCAGACGATGTGCGCGTGACGTCACTGGTTGTATGGCTCCTCACATCCTCACATTGTTTATAATGTGAGCCTCCAGCAGCAAGAGCTATTCGGAACGAGAAAGCGACAATTTCCCCATTAATTTTGGCGAGGATGAAAGATTTGTGGATAAGGAAAGTTAGAGTGAAGCACAAAAAAGAAAAAGCGCCGGCTCTAGACGGCGGCAGTGGGACCATTTCAGATGTAATTAGACACATTTGCTTGGATTAATCTGGAAGATCCCTTATCTGCTTATTGTTTTAATAGTGTTTTAGTGAGATTGTAAAGACATACCTGAAAGTCGGATGGCTGCAGTGAATGCCAGTGTCTCTCAGACAAGATCAGAGCTGCCTTTTTGAGCTGCAGGAGGAAGTCCCATAATCCACGGAAGTGTCCGGTAAGAGCCGACTTAATATCACAATTTTCCCATCCAAAACCTTGCTGGTTGACGTAGAAAACATGTTCGCTTGACCGCTCTGTGTTAAAGCTTCACAATCAAGAAACACCGGCTGTGTCTCGGTTGCTAAAGGCAGCTGCAATCCACCACTTTCCCCCAACAGCATTATTCTTTATAGTCTCCATTATTAATTGAACAAATTGCAAAAGATTCAGCAACACAGATGTCCAAATTACTGTGTAATTATGCGATGAAAAGAGACGACTTTTAGCCGCAAGTGGTGCTGGGCTACAACCCGAAACGTCACGCGCCATACGCGTCATCATTCCGCGACGTTTTCAACAAGAAACTCCGCGGGAAATTTAAAATTGTAATTTAGTAAACTAAAACGGCGGTATTGGCATGTGTTGAAATGTTAATATTTCATCATTGATATATAAACTATCAGACTGCGTGGTCGGTAGTAGTGGGTTTCAGTAGGCCTTTAAGATATAGTTTTTGATCTTTTTTTTTTTTGACAATGGTCAAAATTCTATTGAAAGGGAACAAGGGACCCCCTCCCCCACACAGCCAGGCCGGCCAGCGACAGGACAGCGACACGATTTTCTTTTCAAATGGCACCGCGATATTGGTACAAGACACCCACCTTTTCTTGCGGCAGCTTTTTTTGCACACGTAGGCGTCTTCCGAGACTTTCAAAACACCATCGTGGCGATGCTGGCATTTCAGGAGGGTGATAGTTTGAAGTGTTAAAGCGCGATGTTTTTTTTTTCACCTCTCCTGTCGGAATGTTTGCGTAACATTTGTCACAAACCAACAGTGAAGAAATTCCACATGATCGACGACACCATGTATATTTACGATGAGTTTAGGCAAATATGAGAACAGGAGCGTTTAATTTTCTCACCCTAAACCACCTACAGCATACAAAGTTCACTTTATTAAAGCGTTTACGATATTTTAGCAGTAATCCGAGCAATTTTTTAAATGTATTTGTCAGCGGGCCATCGTAGTTTACGATATTTTAGCGGTCATCTGAGCAATTTTTTAAATGTATTTGTCAGTGGGCCGTCACAGTTCTTTATATAGCACCGATGCAGCCCTAAAAAAATAACTTAATCAAGTTTTTATTGTCTGTATGGCTTTTTTTAAAATATATGCTCGACATGGAGCAGATTGCCACAAGAAACAAATAATGAAATACAAAAAAAAACTTAAAGGTTCAATCTAATTTTGTGTATTTGTAAATTTGAAATGATACATTAGATTGACAAAACATTTCATGACAAAATGTACATTAAACTGTAAATCTAAAAAAGGACCACCTGGATAACAGTTAAAACAGTCAAGATTAGCATTTAGAAACACAAAGTTCCTCTCCTTTAAATTCCTGCGCCTCGTTTTTTCTTACATTTGAAGCTCCCAATTTGTAATTCTGTAAGAATATTCTCCCTTCCTCTCTGTGCTCATTACTCTGCTGTGTGTAGAATCCCCCCACTCACCCACTACTCAGTTTAGTTACAAACTGTGCCATGCTTTCCGACCATTCATGTACAGCTGTAACAGAAAAAAATGATTAAATAATCAGAATTACTCCAAATAAGACTGGACAGAGTTCATCACTGCAAACATCTTAGAAATGTCACTAATACAGCATAGTAGAAATTATGGGAGAAATAAACACACAAATGATCGTACCCAAGCTCAACATGACACAAATGGCTTATTGTGGGTACACGCTAACATTCTTAATTGGCACACAAGTGTAAAAAAGAAGTTTAAAAAAAACTACCCTAAAGGGAAACTGAAATTTCTTTGGAATTGTACCTATCTTTCGCAATCATTATTAAAGACATGACAACGTATGTATTTTTTTTCATGCATTGTATATAATAAATGTGATCAAAAGTGGGCTCAAAATGCAGCCAACGGGAGCCGTTCTATTCTGCCTATAAAGCCCTTAAAAAAATCCAAATACGTCCATTAAGGTTTTATTTACATTATGTAAGTATGTATGTAATGTGGTAACAGGCACATTTATAATAACATTTAATATCTACGTATTTGGTTCATTTTGAGCATTAATTAAAAAAAACTCTTACTGCAGACTTCACGACAGTCAACAAACATAATAAAACATCACTTACTGTATAAGGTCTGCTGTCATTAGGGTGCAGACTACTCAGATGTCCATATATTACCATTTAAATGAAGAATATTGCATAAACCTCACAAAGAAAAGGGACGTGGAACCAGGCGTCATACCCGGTCTAAATTGGCTGTCAAAGTGTACCAACTTGTCGTTATATGTCCTCGTCCTTCTACTATCTAGGTGAGAGGCATGATTTACAATCTAGAATAAAGTTTGACAAGCAAGGAGACGAGAAGGCAGCTCATCAGTCAATCATGTCAACATTGGCACACACATTGGAAAATGTATTAGGAGTATTGTTGGTGTTTTTTGAATGGTTATATATTGGGTTTTATGGGCTGAATAGAGGACCTCCCACTGGCTCAAATGTATGCAGACTTTTATTTACGTTTATTTACGAGTTACCGGTAGATTGCATTAAAAAAATACATCTGTCATCGTGTCTTCCAGGGGGTGATCTAAGGTGATGCAGAGAATAATTTCGCCAAATCTAGTATGTGTGTGACAATTTCAAGTTTCAAGTTTAGTTTATTCACAATACCATATAACAATTACAGTAGTGGTGAAATGTCATCATGTAAAGATGTTGGTACTTGAAAGGGTCCTCCAAATAAGCTAAAAGAAGCTTTCGACAGGGGTCAAGAGGACAGTATATATATGGAAAGATGAATAATGGTAGCAAGCACAACAACAAAAAACAAAACAACAACAACGCCATCTAATAAACACGAGATAATAGTACTACAGCAAGCATACACATACATACATACATTCATACAACCATGCAAAACCCAACAGTAGACTACCCCACATAAGGCATTAAAGATATGTGGTTAATAGGTAAGTTTTCAGTTTCTTTTTGAAATTGGAGAATGGATACAGCATCTTGAGGCTCTCATTAAGCTGGTTCCAAATCTTTGGTCCCCTGCATACGACACTGCGAGCGGTACAAGCCAGTAGACAATGTTTACCTGTTATCAGATCTAAGTTACGAGTGTTGTGGGCATGCTGGGGATGGTAGATAGGAACCAAGCTACAGAGCCTAAGATTCAGCCTGTAAATGACTTGATAGGTTAAACAAGCATTTTGATAAATATTGAACTCTGTCAGTCTCAAGAGATGATATTTATGAAATAGATGACAAGTGGGGGCATTAAACTTGGACCATGACAGGGCCCGTATAATTTTCTTTTGCATGGATTCTAATTTGTGAAGGTAGGTAGGGAAGGTGTTACACCAGATGATATTACAGTAGTACAATCATTGGTACTTTTCTGTGAATGATAGGTAACATTAAAAAAAAGTGCAGTTCCCCTTTAAGTTTGACAAGGTAGACTGAAAATTAATTTCCAAGACATTCATTTTGGCTAAAACGAAAAGAAAAAGAAAAATACAATAGTGTTTCCTAAATATCGCTGTTTTTCGGCAAGAAAATCTTCAGGATTCATCAATGATGTCAGGGATTTCTGAGCATTCCAATTCCTGTAGTGCTACTCAGAACTTGCTATGATATGCTGGGATGCCTTATTCCTTGCATTTTTTCGCTGCTACCATTTCAGCTGACTTTTGTTCCTTTTTTTTTTTTTTTTTTGGCAACAGTTCTACCTTTTTGTCTTTGTTAAATATATTCTGTTCTGACAGCCAGTCAGAAATAGTGCTCAGTCATGGTAAATGTCCCGCCACGTTAAGACTGCCACTGTCATTCTGTGCGCTGCAGGTCTTAAGTCAGTATGCGTGCCTCCTGACATGCTGACAGGGGAGGGGAGGGGAGGGGAGGGACTGGGAGGACCATGTGACAGGCTCTTGAGATTTGCTGAGGAGAAAGAAAGAGAGAACGATGGCCGTAGAAGGAATGAAGTGCTGGACATTTAAAAGGTCACGCGGCGCAGAGCTTTAGCCCTCACCGTGTACCCACCAAGTGTCACCAAGGCTTAAAGCAAGAAAATGGCATCTGGTCCGCTCACTTTAATGGGATGATTGTAATTAGACATGAAATAAAAGGTACCTATGCACTAAATTGTAGTGGATTTACTGGTTACATGTTGATTACATGCAAGTAAGCAGGAAGCTCCCTTGATACAGTAGATTTTATATTTCAGTTTGCATGCAGCAGAAACAGCTGACCAGTCAGACTAGTTAGGATATTTACTACGTCAGATGATATCAACTATATTATTTCCAAAAGCTGCCCGAGTTTTGATAGATTTTCTTAAATGTTGAATTGTTTTCTGCTCAGTGGCCTTGTGGTTAGAGTGTCCGCCCTGAGACTGGAAGGTCGAGTCATACCAAAGACTATAAAAATGGGACCCATCGCCTCTCTGCCTTGCACTCAGCATCAAGGGTTTGGAATTGGGGGTTCAATCACCAAAATGATTTCAGAGCGCGGCCACAGCTGCTGCTCACTGCTCCCTTCACCTCCCAGGGGGTGAACGTGGGCATGAGTCAAATGAGGGGCTGCATGGTGTAGTGGGTAGAGCGGCCGTGCCAGAAACCTGAGGGTTGCAGATTCGCTTCCCACCTATTGACATCCAAATCGCTGCCGTTGTGTCCTTGCGCAGGACACTTCACCCTTGCCCCCGGTGCCGCTCACACTGGTGAATGAATGATTGATTCTGGATGGCGGCATAGCTCGGTTGGTAGAGCGGCCGTGCCAGCAACTTGAGGGTTGCAGGTTCGATTCCCGCTTCCGCCATCCTAGTCACTGCCGTTGTGTCCTTGGGCAAGACACTTTACCCACCTGCTCCCAGTGCCACCCACACTGGTTTAAACGTAACTTACATATTGGGTTTCACTATGTAAAGCGCTTTGAGTCACTAGAGAAAAGTGCTATATAAATATAATTCACTTCACTTCACTTGATCGGTGGTGGTCGTAGGCGCAAACTGGCAGCCATGCTTCCGTCAGTCTACCCCAGGGCAGCTCTCCCGTCCAAAGGCAAAACCTAGTAACTAACTTCTAGATGATTTTGAGAGAACAAAGGAAAACCAATCTATCTTGATGCTGTCTTACAAAGAACTACAAAGTCATCAAACGTATAGATGTTTTCTTGAGCTTTCATTTTCTTGCCGATTGAGCCATGGACTGAATCTGCTCTCATGAACGTGTGCCCTTTCTCCAGATATTTTATCACAATCTCGGGTGGGCCCCATTCTGCGTTTGCACATTGGGCAAGAGCCGTGTACAGCGTCCAGTTTTTATTTGGACCTCCACAGTTATCTGCCAAAAAGAGTATGCAAGGGGAAGAATCAAAAACAATACATTTAATGAAGGTGCTTGCAACGTTCTGGGCCAATCTTCCAAATATCCCCTCGTGCCATAATATCACATAATCAGGTTGACCGTCGGCCCCCATTCGTGCAAATGTCTCATTAAAGACAATAAGGCGACTGACAAAGAAGCTTCGATTGGTCCCTTGAGATACTAGGTTTTTCTGTTGTATCTACACGGTTATGTGGTAGTTGCTAGGTCCTGCCATGCGCATAACAGCTTACTTACGGAACAAATTACAATATCGCATACACTAATGTAAAGCATATCACCTAGGAACTCCAAAATTATTATCATCTCAGTTTTGACTAAAATCAAGTTGATGGGTTTTGCCTTTGGACGGGAGAGCTGTGGCTACAGATGTAGTTTACCACCACAAGGTGTGAATCAATGATGGGTTCCCACTTCTCTGTGAGCGCTTTGAGTATCTAACAATAGAAAAGCGCGATATAAAATCTAATCCATTATTATTAAATGCAGAGGATATTTTTACCACACCTAGTGTGTGTGTGACTATCGTTGGGACTTTTAACTTTAATGTGAACATTACGGACCTGGAACGCGGTGATGTCGTCGACCCGATTCTTATCAGAACTGGCAGCTGTGTAAAAGGAAATATCGGCTCGGCGTTATAATCGGTCGATCCCTAATTGAAGGACTTTCTCATTCATTGAATATACCTTTTTATGTTCCACACCACAAATTAACTATCAAATGTATGATTTGTATCATGTTTGGGTTTTTTTTGCCTCCCAAAATGCATTGTGGCACTTTAATTTCAACATCTTCGCATGAAACCATTAGCTTATAAAACATACATTAATAGTTTGTGGTGTGAAACGTGTATATTTGACCAAATTAAAAATATAGCATTATTTAGTGTAATGATTGTGCCCATGTAAAAAATATCCATCAGTGCACAATTACATTTCCACAATGCTTCAATTCAAACACATGCACAGATGCAGGGGGTGCATGAATTCAGCTTCCTAAAAAAACACATTTTAAATGTATTTTTTTATTCGTGCATTTATGCATTTTATTGCCTAAGCACTGGGTGCTGGAAAAAAAATACTCGCATCCCTATCACAATTCTTATTTATTTTGTTTGGTCATTTTTTGCAAGAATCTTTTTTTTTTTTTTTTTTTTTTTTTTTAAAGCTTTTTAGGAATATCCCTGTGCCTACTTGCTGTACATATGTCATAATGCAGCAGGTAAGAGGAGCTTTTGTAATCTGTTTTGAAAATGTTTTATATTGCGCAATCGGTTTGAATCAAGAGTTGTGTTGAATCCAAAAATCAGAATTGAATAAAATTGTGAGTTATTTTAAGATTGGCATCCCTACTAAATATATTTGTATTTAAACTGAATAGCCTCTTTCAATTGTGTGTTCTGTCACCCAGTGACAATCCATGATAATGATGGCAGCATAATAGCATCTTTATTGTTAAAACTTTGGTCCTGGTTTTCCTTTCACACAGGCGACGTTCCTCCTCTGGAAGCCTGAAGCCAGAAAAAATGTGTGTCTCTCAAAAAGGCACACACAAAAAGCTAACTGCACTTACTTGCATTCAGTGATGTATGCAACACAGTGACATGACCTTGTGCGATTCACGGCTTGCGAGTTTCTCATGAATAAGTAAGCACCGTGCCAAATGCTGCACCACGGGGGTTATGTGTGTAACCCCTTTTTGCTAAACAAATTGAACATTTTCATATTTAAGCTGCAGCACAGTTTATGTACTATCTGGTTTGTAACCTACATGGCCCAGATGTGCAAACATGCATTAAGATATAATATATACTATATAAACTAGCCCTATATGCATACGGTTGCCTCCGGTGCTGCACCTGTTCCGCACAGCAAAACGAAACCTGAATAATGTGTCCACCACCTCCTTAGCTGCTGTCGCCTACCTCCTTTTATACTGTACATCTAGTGCAAATGTGTCCAAAGTGCGGCCTGTAGCCAATCTTTTAACAACCCGTGGCATAATCGTAATTCATGCTAAGAATTTTTAACATATTTTTCAGAGGTGCACCTCAGAGTAATATACTTTAGTACTTGACCCAATAAGGGTCCATTACTATTAACTATCTGTCATTTAGCTGGAGAAACCATACAATTACCTCTATGGGTCCCCACAACCCAGTGTATGTTTATTTTGGTGTGCCTTTTTTTTTTGACGCACCCCTATAATGTTAACTGTATCCGTCTACAATAAAAAACAAAAAACAAACAAAAAAAATCATCTATCTATATCTTGAAAGAAAAAACTAAGATATTTGTTGTTTAGGAACAGTTTATAATGGTTATATGCAGTAAAACCTTTCATTAGCTAAACTCACCTTAAAGGGGAACTGCACTTTTTTTGAAATTTTGCCTATTGTTCACAATTATTATAAAAGACACGACGAGTGATTTTTTTTTTTTTTATGCATTCTAACTCATAAATGAAGGTAAATAGAAGTACGCTCCTATGGGAGGTCACTATTTTGCCCATTAAATCCAATAAAAAAACATGTAAAATCACCAAAAATACTCTACTTACATTATGTGACTTGAATATTAACCAAGTATTAGTGATATTGTTGTTATAAGTCCTAACTCAGACAAACTGTCTGTAACGGCACCCTAACCGCGAGCTTGCATGCCAATGTTGACATGATCGACTGTTCAGATGCGTCTTTGTTTCTTTGCCCGTCAAACATTATTTTAGATCATAAACCATGCTTCTCACCTGGATAGTAGAAGGATGAGGACATATTTCAACAAGTTGGTACACTTTGACAGCCAATTTAGACCCGGGTATGGCGAGAACAACACGAAAAGACACATGGTTCCCCTTTTCTTGGTGAAGATTCTGAGTCATTCTTCATCTAAATGGGAATATATGAAAATCCGAGCAGTCGGCATTCTAATGACAGTAGACCTTGTACATTAAGTGATGTTTTATTATGTTTTTTGGCTCTCATAAAGTCTGCAGTGAGTAGAAATCAGTGATGTACTGGCAGAGAAAGCAAACGTTGTGATGCGTTTTTATACTTAAAAGAATAAATGTTATTATAAATGTGCCGGCTACTGCATTACATATATACTTACATCATGTTTAAAAAACCTTAAATGAGGTGTTTGGATATTTTTTTAAAGCGCTTTATGGGTAGAATAAAGCGGCTCCCTTAGGCTCCATTTCAAGCAGACTTTTGAGTGCATTTATTCAGAATACATTAAATGAAAAATATTCATCTGTTGTCATGTATGTTATAATGATTGTAAATAATAGGCAAAAGAAATTAAAGTCCAGTTCCCTTATGATGTCTGTGCCTACATTAGTGTTGGACGTCCTAGATCAGTGGTCCCCAACCACCGGGCCGCAGAATAATTTTTTCTTTAAAAAAAAAAATAAAAATGTTTTTATTAAATCAACATAAAAAACACAATATACACTTACAAACAGTGCACCAACCACAAAAAACTCCCTTTTTCATGATAAAAACGTCCCTTTTTCGTGACAAAGAAGAAGAAAAAAAAAGACACCCCCCCTGGGCTGCGGGACAAATTATTAAGCGGTGACCGGTCAGCGGATACAAAGTGAATTGTGAATTAGTGAATTATATTTATATAGCGCTTTTCTCAAGTGACTCAAAGCGCTTTACATAGTGACACCCAATATCTAAGTTACATTTAAACCAGTGTGGGTGGCACTGGGAGCAGGTGGGTAAAGTGTCTTGCCCAAGGACACAACGGCAGTAACTAGGATGGCACAAGCGGGAGTCGAACCTGCAACCCTCAAGTTGCTGACACGGCCACTCTACCAACCGAGCTAAACCGCCCAGGTTGGGGACCACTGTCCTAGATGAAGAAAGCAGTTATGATTTTGGTTTACAGACTAAACAACTGAAAAACTAAGGTAGTGAGCATTGTATTCTCTAAATGCATACATTAGTCTAAATGTGGCCAAGGACACACATATTTGTGGGTTTCTGGGCTTTTGGTTTTTGATTACCCACACTATCTTGCCTCTGATTGGTCAGTCTGTAATGTTTCACCCTAACCTTAGCCAGCCGTGACTCATCATACCAACCAATCATCATGGATTTTCTTCTTACGTAAGGATGTTCTCATTCATCCAGGTCATTGTATTTTCTCTGCATTTTTTTTTGGTCCATTCTCTCTTTTTGTAGCCTGTAGCTTTCATGTAAGTTACCTTGCTACATGGGTTTGAACATATCGAAACTACAGGAATTGCTACTCCTTCAAAAATTAGCAAAGCTACTGACAAATTACTTGGAAATGTAGTTAAGCTACATAGCTTCGCTACATGTTATTTGTTACTGCTCATCACTTCCTAAGTCCTTTTTTTTTGTTACTTGACGGTATCTGGCCAGCATGTTAACTGTTAGCATAACGGTTCGGCTTTGCTCATCATACCTGACAGGAAATGTCTACCAAAATTGCATTTTGTAGTTTGTAAACAAAGAATATATCTATATGTCGCACTGTTTTTGAAGGTGAAAAAAACAAAATGGCATCTGCGTCCTTTAATTTGTCAGTCTGTATAACCCTGAGTGTAAAAAAATATATGGTCACCCCTGATTAAGAGTCAATAAAAGTAAAATCTTGTAGTTTTTGACTTCCCAGTACTGTACTAATGATCGATTTACGGTTGAAATTAGGTTTATCAGAATGTGCAAACTATGAGAGATGTGCACATTTTTGACCAAAGTGTGTTGCTTCCTTTTATGTAGAACATATCCTTGGCAAGCAAACCCTCTGCATGACAGGATTACCAGCGTATCGAGAAATTGGCTGACTTCACCTTCCCCTTTTTTTGCGATGAAAAGAAAGTAAAAAAATATATATAATCTTTGATTCTGTGGCAGCAACACCGATGCCCCCGGCATTGAGTCTCAGGGGTCCAGGTAAGAGGCAAGAGGCGGCCCTTTAAGCCGTCTTAAGGACTCGTCTGCTCGCCCGTGTGTCGTGCCATGATAACGCCCACAACAGGGAACGTTCTTTTATCTTTTTTCTTCGCTAAATCCCACTGCTTAACTCAAACGCATTCACTTTGATGGGAGCATCAGCTAAACCGTCCCTGTAATAACGTTACAGGTGACGACCGTCGACAGGTTCCAGGGTCAGCAGAACGACTACATCATCCTCTCGCTGGTTCGCACCAAAGCTGTTGGACATCTCAGGTAAATAAAACACTTCAACTCCCTCCACATGTACTTAGATTCAAGTGGCAATCTTTTTGGGTGTGTCTGAATTCTGACACAGTTATTGTCGTTACCACAGTGTACCTCAACTTGAGTGCTTTGATATAAGAGATCTCTCCCTGCTATCTGTGATGCTTGAGTTAAAAGCATCCCTGCCACAAGTTGGTCAAGTGAATGTCACAGTGAACCCTATAGGAACTGACCAAAACATATACATGTTTATATATATATATATATATATATATATATATATATATATATATATATATATATATATACACAGTATATATATATATATATACACAGTATATATATACAGTATATATACCGTAATTCCTTGAATTGCTGCCGGGGCGCTAATTAATTTAAAACCTCTTCCCATTCCTGCGCTTACCAAAGGCATGCGGTAAAAATAAGCATGCGCTAATTATTTTAAAACATCTTCTCACTCCGCCACTTACCAAAGGCATGCAGTAAAAATTTGAGTGTGAAGTAAGCTTGGACCTTAAATCCTACTGAATAGCTCTTAATCTTTTTCCCTTTATGCGATTTCAAATTACCGGTATTGAAATCAGCCTCTTCCGTCTTGAAAATGATGACAGGGGAAGTGTCACTCTTGACGTCACAAGTTTGACCAGGCGGTAATACTAAGCGTGCGCTAATTATTTTGTGAAGCGAGTTTGACCCGGCAGTAATTCAAGGCAGGCGCATACTATATACCCTGCGGCATTTCGAGAAAATACGGTGTATGTATATATATATATATATATATATATATATATATATATATATATATATATATATATATATATATATCAATCAATGTTTACTTATATAGCCCTAAATCACTAGTGTCTCAAAGGGCTGCACAAACCACGACACAAACCACTACGACATCCTCGGTAGGCCCACATAAGAGCAAGGAAAACTCACACCCAGTGGGACTTCGGTGACAATGATGACTAAGAACCTTGGAGAGGACGAAAGCAATGGATGTCGAGCGGGTCTAACATGATACTGTGAAAGTTCAATCCATAATGGATCCAACACAGTCGCGAGAGTCCAGTCCAAAGCGGATCCAACACAGCAGCGAGAGTCCCGTTCAAGGGAGAGTGGGACATAGGAGAAAAAGAAAAGAAACGGCAGATCAACTGGTCTAAAAAGAGAGTCTATATAAAGGCTAGAGTATACAAATGAGTTTTAAGTTGAGACTTAAATGCTTCTACTGAGGTGGCATCTCGAACTGTTACCGGGAGGGCATTCCAGAGTACTGGAGCCCGAAATCAAAACGCTCTATAGCCCACAGACTTTTTTTGGGCTTTGGGAATCACTAATAAGCCGGAGTCCTTTGAACGCAGATATATATATATATATATATATATATATATATATATATATATATATATATATATATATATATATATATATACACACACACACACAGTACAGACCAAAAGTTTGGACTCACCTTCTCCTCATTCAATGCGTTTTCTTTATTTTCATGGCTATTTACATTTTAGATTTTCACTGAAGGCATCAAAACTATGAATGAACACGTGGATTTACAGTATATGTGTATTAGATTGGATCATCCATCCTTTCATTGTCTACCGCTCGTCCCTTTTGGGGTGGGGGCGAGGGGGCTGGAGCCTATCTTAACTGCACAAGGGCGGAAGGCAGGATACACCCTGGACAAGTCGCTAATTCATCACAGGGCCAACCCAGATAGACAGACAACATTCACGCTCAGATTCACATCATCATCATCAGTCGTTGACAGTCCACTGCTGGACGAAAGCTTCTGCATGTTTCTGCCATTCACACACTAGGGCCAATTTAGTGTTGCCAATCAGCCTATCCCCAGGTGCATGTCTTTGGAAGTGGGAGGAAGCCGGAGTACCCGGAGGGAACCCACGCAGACACAGGGAAAACATGCAAACTCCACAAAGAAAGATCCCGATCCCGGGATCGAACTCAGGACTACTCAGAACCTTCTTATTGTGAGGCACATGCACTAACCCCTGTTCCACCGTGCTGCCCTAGATTAGATTAGATCCGTTTATTTCGAAGGGGACAATGCAATTTTAGGCTTCACGGTGGTAGAGGGGTTAGTCCGTCTGCCTCACAATACAAAGGTCCTGCAGTCCTGGGTTCAATTCCAGGCTCGGGATCTTTCTGTGTGGAGTTTGCATGTTCTCCCCGTGAATGCGTGGGTTCCCTCCGGGTACTCCGGCTTCCTCCCACCTCCAAAGACATGCACCTGGGGATAGGTTGATTGGCAACACTAGATTGGCCCTAGTGTGTGAATGTGAGTGTGAATGTTGTCTGTCTATCTGTGTTGCCCTGCGATGAGGTGGCGACTTGTCCAGGGTGTACCCCGCCTTCCGCCCGATTGTAGCTGAGATAGGCGCCAGCGGCCCCCGCGACCCCAAAAGGGAATAAGCGGTAGAAGATGGATGGATGGATGGACAATGCAATTTTATAAAACACATGGTTAAAAGAAGGCTAGTTTTCATCTGTAGTCCCCTGGCCACGATGTAGAAAAAATAAAAATAAAATAAAAAGGAAAATTACAATTTAAAAAGAAAGAGGGGAAAAAAAGGACACAATATATATACAATATGATAAAAAAAAAAAAATACAACATAACATTTATCTTAGCACCGGCAGCTGTAGGCGTTCCTAAGCCACATTTAAAATTTTTGGGTGAAGGCCTTGTAAGTTGTGAGAAGTTTAACCTCTTCAGGTACTGAGTTCCACACATTTGCACTTCTTGCTGACCAGGCTGACTTACTTGTGATAAAGTGATTGGAGCACACACTTGTTTGTCCCAAAAAACGTTCATGAACTTTGGGTCTTTTATGACTTTATTATGGGTCTACTGAAAATTTGAGGAAATTTGCTGGGTCAAAAGTATACATACAGCAATGTTAATATTTTGGTTACATGTCCCTTGGCAAGTTTTACTACAATAAGGCGCTTTTGGTAGCCATCCACAAGCTTCTTGTTTAATTTTTGACCACTCCTCTTGATAATTTTTGACCCCTCCTCTTGACAAAATTTGTGCAGTTCAGCTTTGATTTGTTGGTTTTCTGACATGGACTTGTTTCTTCAGGCATTGTCCACATGTTTAAGTCAGGACTTTGGGAAGGCCATTTTGAAACTTTAATTCTAGCCTGATTTAGCCATTCTTTTACCACTTTTGATGTGTGTTTGGGGTCATTGTCCTGTTGAAACACCCAACTGCGCCCAAAACCCAACATCCGGGCTGATGATTTTAGATTGCCCTGAAGAATTTGGAGGTAATCCTCCTTTGTCATTGAACGTAGACCACCACTATGCTTGACGGTAGGAGTGGTGTTCCTGGGATTTAAGACCTTTTCTCCTCCAAATATATTGCTGGGTATTGTGGACAAACAGCTCAATTTTTGTTTCATCTGACCACAGAACTTTCCTCCAGAAGGTCTTATCTTTGTCCATGTGATGATGTCAGATGAAAAGGAAAGTATATGTATGTGTGTATAGATGTCTGTGTGTGTGTATATATACATATATATACTGTACATACATATGTATTTACATACATATATACAGTATGTATATATATATATATTAACCCCAGCTATTTATGGAATTCTGTGTCATTTACCGGGGCTTGCTCGGATACATTGTAGTGCCCGCAATCATGCACTCGTAGTCTTTACTTAATATGTAACCAAAGGCTTGTTGACTGTTCTAGAACTTCATGTGTGCAGTTGTCCACTTTATTCTGATTGGCTGCTTGGACAAGCAGGGACGCCAAGAACATTCCTGCCATGTCAAGTGTTGTTTGTTTACTATTTTTGGACGTCCTCCCGACATGCTGCTGAGTCTTGTCTGATAGTCCTCTTTTTTCCTGGCTCTCTCCTCCTGGCAATTTGCTGCCGTGACAACCACAGGGGGCACAGCCGACCATATGACAAGTCCACCCTTGCTTTAATGGTGGGGGTTATGGGAGTGTATCTTACTCACACACACACACACACACACACACACACTCACACACACGGGTCTGACAGGGATTCACAGACATGCTGTGACTTCAACACACATACTGGTCCACTTTGCCCTGGTGTGTCACTGCACTGCCCAGGTGGGTGTCTCTCGGTCCATGCCACAGGCTATCCAGCTTTGTGATTGGCTCTTTTCCTTCCAGTACTGGCTTCTCGTTGGTTACCGCTGTCGTGTTTGTCTCTGTGGAAATGTTCTGCTTGTTTTATTTAATTCTTTAATGTAGTTGCAAATGTGCATTAATTAGAACAGCATCTTCTCCCATTTACATTGAACTCATCACGCATGCAGCCACCATTAATCCTCTTAATCAGATGGACACATTCCACATTTTTGGACAGCACGCTCAATCTTCTTTCCCTTTAAATACTCTTCTGACATCCGCCAAACGCAAGATGTGATTGGTAATGAGCCTCATTCACACAGCTGCATGAAAACACAACGAGAATGTCATTCAGATGAGCCTCAAGGCGGAATTATCCTCAATTGGACCCGCGCCAGATTGTCTTCGCTCTTAGATAACCATTTCCTGCTTCGTCCTCCTGTCATTAAGGCGCAGTGTGCACCTTTCCTCCCGATGTGACCTAGTTTGGGCTACCGACGGTCCTCTTTTGATTATACTAAAACAAATGCTTATTTACGGAATGGAACTGAGCGCAATACTGTGCTGCAACCAGCAGAGGCGCTGTTGATTTGGTGTGTTGCTATCCAAACAACGTGACATCCACTGCGAGAACTACTTTCATTTTAAATCCAAAATCCCCATTGAAACTGACATGGAAACAGGAATTCGGAACACTTAGAGATTGTAGAGGAGTGCGTGTACGATACCCATAACTTAATATGTATTATTTTTTTAAATGTAACTGGAGTTTTTGCACCCCATTCTATGCGGCAGTTTCTTTATCAGCAGGCGTCTTCTTAGGCTTTCAAAACAGGTGGCGAATAAGGTTAGATGTGTTGAAGCGGGATGTTTTTTTTGTCACGTTTTGCACAAATAGCACAAGAAAAGTCTTCTTCTGAAACAGTGCGGAAGGCCCACACGATCAACGCCATGTTTGTTTACAGTGAGTTCAGGGGGAGTTCACTATAGCGTGGCAGAGGTATAAGAAAAGGAGCACTTGATTTGCTCACCCTAACCCATCTACTGCCTTTTTGGAGATTTTTTTTTTTAACTTATCGAAGCAGATTTTTTTTAGTCTATCAGATGTATCGATATTAGGGCTTTAACTATTGATTATTTTAGTAATTGAGTAATCTTTCAATAAGTAAAGTGATTCTTAAACTAGTGGTATGCCAAATAATCACTTAATTCACTACAGCGGGCCGTACGTTTGAAACCCCTGAACAGTTTTTATCTTGCCCGCGGGATAAGTATAAAACGAGTCGAAATTTTTGAATGACAGAAACTGTTGTTCTAAATGTGTCCACTAGATGTCGCAATAGCAATTTTTTGTATCTCTGTAAATGATGCTGTGTATGTAAAAAAAAATAAAAATAAACCACATGCTGTTAGTTAACCAGTCGAGGAAAATGAGCAAACTACATAAATAACATCCTGTAATTTCATTTTGATATATATTTTTTTTTATCTTGATACATTGAAAATTAACGCCAATGAGTTGACTGATCAACGTTGTCACATAATTTATTCAGAAAGTATAAACTAATACAAATATAATACTATTAACCGCAACGTGTAAGGGTAAAAAAAATAAAAAATAAAAACATTATGATTTGTACATTTTCAGAATGTGCTTGTTCTATTTTTAAACCAAGAAAACAATCTGAAGTTGTTTTTATTTTTAAGTTATCGTGCCGTGATTTTACCAGTCCGGCCCACTTGGGAGTAGATTTTTCTCAATGTGGCTCCTGATTTAATTAAATATTCAAACATTGTTACTGTTCAAACTGTGTAATGTTATAGTGGCCAGAAATAGTAAATATACTTGTTAAAGAAAACCTCGGTCTTGTTTTTAATGAATCCTTAGGCTGACCACGCTACTTTATTTTAATGTTGGTCATTATGGTGGTCCTTGGTGAAAAGAGTTTGAGGAACCCAGGTTCAGTTTGTTTGAATAATTGAAAAATTGGATAAAAAAAACACGTTATAGCCTCATTGCGTATTTTAGTTGAAATAAATAAAAAAAATTATCCTTGCCACAACCTTCATGATTTTTGTAATAAATGCACTATCAATAAAAAATAAAATCCCACAAATCACAGCACTCACACACCACCGCTCTCATGTGCGCTCTATTGCAGCAGCCCTGTCCACGTATTTAAAGTTCCTCACACTCTGTGTGGTCTGGATTTTATGCATATTCATTTGTTATTCTCAAAGGATTATTTGAAGCAAAGAAATGTAAATCAATGTTTTATGACGTCCGAGTTTTTTTCTACCAGTCCAAACATTTTTGTGCACCCCTATAAAATAGGCAAATCCCAAACAATTGATGGCGCAAAAGCCATTAATGATATTTCTACACAAAAATATGTGTAGAAATAAATATAAGCACTAAATTGTAGTTAAAGCCAACATAAAATGGAGCGATAAAGGGAAATGGTGGAAAAATTACAAAATAAAAACACAAAAATCAACTTTTTATTTTTAATTCATGCCAGCATTTTACTCACAAATCAGCTGCAATGAAAACAAAAAATGTAGACTCCATTATACATTTCAGGCAAATTTCCCTGCTAGTCCACTTCTATCATGAGTTCGAAGTGGAAAACATTTCTCCTCCGTGCATCATGTGACCCTCCTCACAATTCCTTCACTTGCTCCTCTAATCCCTTTTAGTTGAAGTGAAGGCAGGACAAGTGATCCACTATATCCTCTGTCTGGCCTCCATTCCATTTATTTTCATGACAGAGTCCATTTTTGTCCCCTTCCGTCCTTGCACAAGCTCTAATGGCCACCTTGATGAAGTAACAAGCATGTTATTTGTGTCACGTTAGAGATGTGAGGCGTCTGGTGGTGGCCATGTCCAGAGCCCGGCTGGGCCTGTACATCTTCGCCCGGGTGGCGTTGTTCCAGAACTGCTTTGAGCTGACGCCCGCCTTCAAGCAGCTGACCGAGCGCCCGCAGCAGCTTCACATCCGAGCACACGAGTACTACAACCAGGAGCAGCCGGTACGTACACGCACAGCCATGGAGCACCTTGCGCACAATCTGGAGGAGCTGGCATTTTTTATACCTTTCTGTAGAAACTGCGCCGACAACAAACGGTGATATTATGTTATTGGGATAGAAAGAGGAACATTGCCTAGAATTTCAGGATGAAGTCATTCATTTTTCTGCCTTATTCCTGTGTAAATTACATCATGCTAGGGCTGGGCGATATATCGATATACGCGGTATATCGCGGGTTTGTCTCTGTGCTTTATAGAAAATGACTATATCGTTATATTTGAGTAAATGTTCTCACACAGTTGCTTTTAGCTGCGGGCATTACACTACAGGCTCTTCCCACTCCTTGTGTGTCCTTCTCACAGACAGCGAGCGCACATTCATACACACGTCACATACTGTCACGTCATACGTCGCATACGTATATGCCCTCGCCCAGCAGAGAGGTAGCAGCGTGGCTAACGTTAGCTGTGATGCTAACGGAGTGTTCCGAGGGATAATACGAGAGAAAAAAGGTGCGAATCTGGTTACAAATGAAGGAAGAATTAATTCCCAAGAAAAACAGTCCATCGTCTGGCGGTGGTTCAGCTTCAAGCTGGAATATGTCGGATAGACAACTTTAATATGTCAAGTGTGGGGCACAAGCGTTGCTACCAAAACTAGCATTACTGCTAATATGTAGCATCGTTTGAAAAGTCACCTGCTAATAACTTTATTAAATACAGTTTTGGTAAATTGACTTAGTTGTGATTTCCTTCTCTGCACAGAAGTTTAAAATGAGCACTTATTAATGCAGTATGAACAAGAATGTTTTAATGTAGACACATAGAATCATCATACTGCAGTGATTATATGCATCAAGTGTTCATTCACTAAGGCAAAATACCGAGATATATATCGTATATCGCGAAATGGCCTAAAAATATGGCGATATGGCCATAAAATATTGCGATATTAAAAAAAAGGCCATATCGCCCAGCCCTACATCAAGCATTGGGGGATGAAATTGACCTGATCACTTTCCACCTTTGGGAGTTGCTATCAGAAGCATTTTTTCTTACTGCCTATAAAAGCCAACATTTTCTAATTTCCAAGATCTGTATCAAACGCAGCTTGGACGAAATGTCGAAGACAAATCTTTTGCCAACTTCTGATCCCACGTACTTTTCACTCTCCCCGTAAATCTGTCATTGTTTTCCTTGCTGCTGTTCTGTGTAACACAGAATAGGGCAAAGAAGTTGGCCTGGAAATGTCTTCCGCCAACCAACTGAGCATCCTAAGCAGGGATGGGTACCAAATTCTGCACGTTTTTAAAGGCACCAAATGAATTTTGTCTTTACTAACGGGTATCGATTCATGTAAAATCAAACTACATATTTCAATGGTTCCAGACTCTACTCGCTCAAATATTTGGCGGGGAAACAAGCACTAAGAGCCGAGTCAGGCAATGTCCACACGAACATGGAGAGTTTCAAAAACACATATTTGGGGTTAAAACAATCTCCATCCACACAAGTGTAGTTTCAAAAGTGTCTATGTCTACACACAAACACATACACCTGCTGTCATGCACATTTTGTCCAATCAGAAGCCTTAAAAAAGCAACAATATCTGACTTGGTGGCATTACACCTATTATGTTTATTTTGATATACTTTAGATGTACAATGACATGTACATTATCTTTAAAACCAACCTGCACGTACACAGAGCCCTAGGAACATTGTTAAAGACCGAATGCACGCCTGTGCTGCTGAAACCCAACACTCATAGAATTATAACATGTTCAGCAACATGGCGATGTAGTACGTGTGCAGGGAAGTGTATATTATTTCTAAAAATCAGCACGCACTAATGAGCCAAGGAAACCATTTTGCATGTTTAAGGGAAATATAAAGCATTTAATCATGGATATAGTGATATGGTACATGTTCAATGAAGCGTACCGTATTTTTCGGAGTATAAGTCGCTCCTGAGTATAAGTCGCACCTGCTGAAAATGCATAATAAAGAAGGGAAAAAACATGTATATAAGTTGCACTGGAGTATAAGTCGCATTTTTTGGGGAAGTTTATTTGATAAAACCCAACACCAAGAATAGACATTTGAAAGGCAATTTAAAATAAATAAAGAATAGTGAACAACAGGCTGAATATATGAGGCATAAATAACCAACTGAGAAGGTGCCTGGTATGTTAACATAACATATTATGGTAAGAGTCATTCAAATAACTATAACATATAGAACATGCTCTGTTTACCAAACAATCTGTCTCTCCTCATCGCTAAATCCGATGAAATCTTATACGTCTAGTCTGTTACGTGAATGAGCTAAATATTATTATTTGATATTTCACGGTAATGTGTAATAATTTCACACATAAGTCGCTCCTGAGTATAAGTCGCACTATAAAAAAAAAACTGCGACTTAGAGTCCGAAAAATACGGTATATTGTCTTTAACATCAGTACACGCTACAAAAAGGACGCTACATTGTTTTTTCCGCGCCCGGCTCCATCTACAAAAATGGAATCAAGACACGCAAGTTAACTTCATGATTTCCCATTAAACAAAGACTAAAAACAGAAGATAATTTTGCATCTTTCTTATGATACAGAGCGAAAAGTCTTGCTTGTCAAAGTTGTTCCATCAGGTGAAGGTTCGACAGCGATCGTATCCAAAACAGCTGACTGTCATTAGTGCTGGTGGTAGTGTCTTTTTTTATTATTATTAATGTTGAGTGAAAAGAGCTGCATATTTACATTCAAACATACTTTAGGCCCTTTTATAGTGTGTTTAAAGGCAGTGTTGTTGAGCTTGGAAATGACAGCGCACAACCGTGACGTCGTCACAAGTCCTCTACACTTTGGCCAGCATTTGCAAAAGTCTGTGTTTTTTAAAGACAGCAGTATGCGTCTGCGTGTGAACAAGAGGCCTAAATGCAGAAATAAGTACCGTATTTTTCGGACTAAAAGTCAACGTTTTTTTCATAGTTTGGCCGTGGGTGCGACGTATACTCCGGAGCGACTTATGTGGGAAATTATCAACACATTACCCTAAAATATCAAATAATGTTATTTATCTCAATCGCGCGAGCAGCGAAGAAAATGACCGCAATCGTCACACACACATCAGCAATCGTCACTCACATGCCAACCAATAAGAATTCGGCGTGGTAGGGTCATGGCAGAAGTGCATTTTGGGTCATGATATGCTAACTGCTATATGCTACTGCCGGAGCTATTAAAATGGATCACATCAACATTGGCGGTAACTTATAAAAACTGAGAAGGACTGAACTAAAATGGGACCGAAAACGAAATCATATACTGCAGATTACAAGCTGGACGTAGTGAAATATGCTGCAGAGAACAGCAATCGAGCAACAGAAAGAAAGGACGCTAGCGGGGCGCATACCAGAGGCGACACAGAGGAAGAAGATTTCATGGGATTTAGCGATCGGGGGTGACAGATTGTTTGGTAAACGTATAGCATGTTCTATATGTTATAGTTATTTGAATGACTCTTACCATAATATGTTGCATTAACATACCAGGCATGTTCTCCGTTGGTTATTTATGCGTCATATAACGTACACTTATTCAGCCTGTTGTTCACTATTCTTTATTTTAAATTGCCTTTCAAATGTCTATTCTTGGTGTTGGGTTTTAACGAATAAATTTCCCCCCAAAAATGCGACTTATACTACAGTGCGACGTATATATGTTTTTTTCCTTCTTTATTGTGCATTTTCGGCCGGTGCGACGTATACTCCAGAGCGACTTGTAGTCCGAAAAATACGGTATGCATTTATTACGTATCTGTGTCCGTGTGGACATGGCCTCAGACTGCCTCCCAGGTAATGTTACAATTTTCAATGCCAAAAAAAGAGAATGCTTGATAGAAAATGCTCCAACGTTAAGAAGGCTTTACTTTTCAAAATGTGCTAGCTCGATGCTAATGTACATTAGATTTGGCATATACATGCTACTGATGAGCATTAGCGATTTTGGCGATTTAAACACTTCCAAATTTAGTAATGAAAATTACAATTTTGTTTTGAATTGAACAATTTTGAATTATTTTTTATTGTGATCGAACTGTGGTGCTGAATTTCCCCAAGGGATCATTAAAGTACTTATATTCTATTCTACAACTAAGAGGCAGTTTACGATCAAACAGCTGTTGTGTAATACGTACAATACTTCCTCTTTGTGGGGCGCAACATAAACCCTAATTCAATTTATTTGCAAAGACTACCTCGTAGCTAAGCAACATTTTCTAGTCTATACACTACTGCCATCTAGGAATGTATCAATAATGATAACTGCAGTAAAACTCCCGATGGTTAGTATTCCATCTATCCAACCATCCATCCATTTCCTACCGCTTATTCCCTTTGGGGCTGCGGGGGGCGCTGGTGCCTATCTCAGCTAGTATTACCGTTTTGAATTAAAGTGATCAAAAATTTGAGCTTGATAACTGCACTTTAATTAAGTCCCGGAATGATTGGCGCCAGCTTGCTAGTTTAAATGCTAACATGAAAACAAGAGACATTGACGTCTTCCCGCATTAGGAACAACAGGCTAACTAACTATATACTACAAACACATTAGTGTCTGAGCAACTGAGATATTCAATTGTTTATATTGAACCTACAAGCTGTGCTCTCTTAGAACAGTCTGATCCTTTTACACTCAGAGGAATATGAGACTGAGTTGTTTCCACATTGGGTTCGAGGATACGACAGAAATAAAAAAATAATAATAGATTTTATTTGTTTTTTATTTATCATTTGCATAAATCTTAAAGTGCTACAGTACAAATCATTATTTAAAATGATAAAAGTTTAGTCACCTTTATCCATCCATCCATCCATCTTCTTCCGCTTATCCGCGGTCAGGTCGCAGGGGAAGCAGCCCAAGCAGAGAAGCCCAAACGTCCCACTTCGTCCAGCTCCTCCCGGGGGGATCCTCAGGCGTTCCCAGGCCAGCCAGAAGCTATAGTCTTCCCAACGTATCCCCGTGGCCTCCTGCCGGTCAAACGTACCTGCAAGACCTACCAAGGGAGGCGTCTGGGTGGCATCCTGACCAGATGCCCGAACCACCTCATCCGGCTCCTCTCGATGTGGAGGAGCAACAGCTTTAGTTTGAGCTCCTCCCCGATGACAGAGCCTCTCACTCTATCTTTAAGGGAGAGACCCAACCGCCCAGCAGAGGAAACTCATTTCATGTGCTTGTACCCTTGATCTTTCGGTCATTACCCAAAGCTCATGACCATAGGTGAGGATGGGAACGTAGATCGACCGGTAAATTGAGAGCTTCGCCTTCCGGTTCAGCTCCTTCTTCACCACAACGGATCGATACAACGTCCGCATTACTGACGACGACGCACTGATCCGCCTACCGATCTCACGATCCACTCTTCCCTCACTCGTGAACAAGACTCCGAGGTACTTCAACTCCTCCACTTGGGGCAAGATCTCCTCCCCAACCCGGAGATGGCACTCCTCCCTTTTCCAGGCGAGAACCATGAACTCGGACTTGGAGGTGCTGATTCTCATCCCAGTTGCTTCATAATCTGCTGCGAACCAATCCAGTGAGAGCTGAAGATCCTGGCCAGATGAAGCCATTATCTGCAAAAAGCAGAGACCTAATCCTGCAGCCACCAAACCAGATCCCCTCAACGCCTTGACTGTGCCTAGAAATTCTGTCCATAAAAGTTATGAACAGAGTCGGTGACAAAGGGCAGCCTTGACGGAGTCCAACCCCCACTGGAAATGGGTCCGATTTACTGCCGGCAATGCGGACCAAGCTCTGACGCTGAGGAGCAGACTGCCACAATCAGTCTGATACCCCATACTCTCTGAGCACTCCCCACAGGACTTCCCTGGGTACACGGTCGAATGCCTTCTCCAAGTCCACAAAGCACATGTAGACTGGTTGGGCAAACTCCCATGCACCCTCAAGGACCCTGCTGAGAGTGTAGAGCTGGTCCACAGATCCACGACCAGGACGAAAACCACATGGTTCCTCCTGACTCCAAGGTTTGACTCTCCAGTACCCCTGAATAGACCTTACCTTTATCATTACATTTGAAGCCCAATACTTCCATATTGCGCTTCACTCACTCTCTTTATTAACCAGAAGAAAAAGCTGTTTTTTTGCCATTCTTCCTCTCTCTGATGTTTTTGCTTGTGTGTGTGTGTGTGTGTGTGTGTGTGTGTGTGTGTGTGTGTGTGTGTGTGCGCGCGTGTGCGTGTGTGTGTGTTTTGACACACTTGAGAACATGCGCCTCGGCTCTGTACGTCACCAACGCTCGGCAGCATGTAAATGGGGAAAAAAAAAGATCTTTGTTTTCCAAAGGCAGTATAGTACCGTATTTAATGAATTAGTACCGTATTAATACCGTACAACCCAAGTCTCTTGTTTTCATGTTATAATTTAAACCAGCGAGCTCGCCCGAGTCTGTCCGCGAGTTTATCTAAGTGCGGTTATCAATCACGTTGTTTTAGATATTTTTGATTTAAGACAGTAAGACTGTTGAGATTTTACCATGGTTATCATCAAAACTGATAACCTCATTATAGCATTTAATGTCCTTCTTTCATGTGGTTCTGTGTAAAAAATTATCTTGGCCTTTTTTGCGACGTTTGTGAATTTTAGTGAAGTGGTAGTCACTGAGGATGTTGACTCCGCCCCCTCGCCTCGGCCCCCCCCTCTCGCCTCTTGACTCGACTAATCCCGCCTCTATATTCTGAATGGCATCTTCATTCCCCTCTTCCCCCCTCAGCTCTCAAGTCTTATAGAAGATTTAGTCGAAGGTCCCCACTCTGTTCACAGCATTCTGCACGCTGGGGAAAGTACCAGGTCCGGCTATAATTAACCCCCCACCCCTTCCAGCCCTCCAAGGTCAGATGCCGAAGCCCACGGACTGGGCCGTCTAGTCCAACATGTCTGGCGTGGCAATACCCCCCTTGGTCTCTGACACTTCTTGTGACTGGCGAGTGTCCGCTCCCTCCTGGGGGGTGGGGGGGCTTGTTTGGGCACACACATGCGGCCCTCGCTATCCTCCAGCCAGTAACAACCATCACACACACACACACACACCCTCCTGCTGCTTCTACACACAGATGCAGATTACAAGTCCCAAGTCGCCTGGCATATTCTGCAGAACTGTCACGTGAACAAAAAAAGAGAAGTTTAGTGAAAAAGACGTGGTCATTTATTTAGCAACAAGCATATTGCGCAACATAGTGACAACAGAATCAAGGTTGTGATGGCAATAGAGGGATAATTGCTCAGTCAGCAGCCATTTGCGTTTTTTTTACGAAAAATTTAGCACTCAATCATCAATCAATGTTTATTTATATAGCCCCAAATCACAAATGTCTCAAAGGACTGCACAAATCATTACAACTACAACATCCTCGGAAGAACCCACAAAAGGGCAAGGAAAACTCACACCCAGTGGGCAGGGAGAATTCACTGAATTTTTTATTTTTTTTTACATTAAATTTACCAGAAGTGGCTCTTGAGTTTTGAAGAAACATATTTCTGCTCTGGATTTTTTTTTTAATTTATATATATATACACTAAATTTCTATACACTGTATTTTACCAAACTGAATTTTTCTACAAATTTTGCTCACACATTTCTATAAAAAAAAAAAAAAATGTCAGCAAAATTTGATCTAAATAATTCTATTCGCCAAATTTCAATGCAAAAAAAAAAGTTGGATAAATTCAGTGTTTAAAAAAAGAAAAAAAGACACACATGAACCTCCATTGGGAACAAGTGCACACCAGCAGTGAGGGACAACTACTCCTAACTTGCTGACATCATAATTAAAGGCACAGACACACACAAACTTACCGTGTTTTCCGGACCATAGGGCCGATGAATGGTCTATTTTCGATCTTTTTTCATATATAAGGCGCACCGGATTATAGGGAGCATTAAAGGGGTCATATTATTATTTTGTTCTAAATGTAAAACACTTCTTTGTGGTCTACATAACATGTAATGTTGGTTCTTTGGTCAAAATGTTGCATAGATTATGTTTTACAGATCATCTTCAAACCGCTTTCTGACGGTCGCTTGCGGATGCGCCGTTTTGTGTGCGGTCTTATTTACGTGGCTCACCTTCGGCAGCGTCTTCTCCCCGTCATCTTTGTTGTAGCGGTGTAGCGTGCAAGGACGGGAGTGGAAGAAGTGTCAAAAGATGGAGATAACTGTTTTAATGACATTCAGACTTTACTTCAATCAAAAACGGAGCAGCAGCTCTTCATCCGGAAACAACAACACCGGAATTGTGTCCTGTGATAAACCGTCCAACCCGAACTCTCTGATAACTAAAGTTATTTGGGTGAATAATGTAAACTCACTACACCGGTATGTTTTAGCGCTTTCATGGCGAGTTTACTGACAGATATAAGTAAGAACTTTACACTACTTTATATTAGAAATGGCAACATCGGAGGATGAATGTCCCATAACAAGAAGATAAAGAAAAAGAAGATTAGCGACTATGGTGGATGTGCACAATTTTTCAGGATTTATGCAGATCCCAAATACAGATCAGCAGGTATCAGAAGGTAAGAAAAGTTGCTTGTAACAATATTGCAAAACAAAACGCCAGATAAAATGTCTTACATTATACACATACCATAATAATACTGGTATTTTGAAGCACAGTACAATCCATCAAGCGGCTTCAGAGCTTACCAAAGTCGTACTAAAACATTTTGATCAATTTTTGAGCGCCGTGTGTAATGTTCTGTATTTTCAATTCATGGAACATATAAAATGTCGGTGTTGTTTACTTGAGTCATAATGCAGCCTACACGTGTCTCTTATGTTTGACTGCCATCTACCGGTCACACTTATCATTACAACATGTACCAAATAAAATAGCTGCGAGGTTGGTACCAAAACCAGAATTATTCCATACATTAGACACACCGGGTTATAAGATGTACTGTCGGAGTTCTGAGGGGAAGATTTTAGGTGCGCCTTAATGTCCGGAAAATACAGTATCTTAACTGCATTATGCCAGCTATTTGATTTTTTTAAAGTAGCGCAATAATTGCTTTCCCTAGTAATTAATTACATTTATTAAAGAGTAGTTCCATTGGTAATTCAATACATTTTCTGGTAAAGTAGCAAGTACATATATTTTAGGACTTTTATAAAGTCATTTTCACAACCCAGCCTGTCACTCGGATCATGAAGCAGTTGGCAGGTTCTTGGCTAACGTCTTTGTTTGTATGTCTTATAAAAATGTTTACCTATAAACACACCATTTGTTAAATGTCAATTATTGTCATGTTGCTGCTGACATTTAAACAGACACTTTATTTCAAATTCTGTCCTTTTGTGTTTTTTTTAGCTGAAGAGTTGAGCATAGCTAAATGGTTTTTAAGGAAGATTGGAGATTATATTTGACCTTAAATATATTAATTTCTAGGCTTTTTTCTTTTTTGTAGTCTCAAAAGACCTTAAGTTGGGATCCTAGTATGCAACATCTACTTTTCTTACTTGTTGGATACGGTTTTCGGGATCCCCATCTGTCCCAAAAATGTAAAATCAAGGCACGGTGAAGATATTTAGTTACGTCAAGGGATATTTGCATTTATGGGGTAGTTTATGAGTCAAACTATATCGGGATATGAGTTTTGATCCATATCTACACTCATGTTAGTGTCAGTGCGAGCAAAGTTTATGGATGCCTTATGTTTAATTGAGTGTTACAGTCTCCCCTATGATGACATTGTGTTTATATTTATGTACATTGTTGCAGTCTTGGTAATTAAATTGGAATATTTTAGACTTTTCATATTGCTACAATTATTTTCTGTGCTACAAAATTGTTGTACTACATATTTCTTTCATTTAGTGGTGCTACAAGTGAAAAAGCGTGTCAGAAAACAGTCGACTTTGAACAAATAAGTGTCTCGCCCCAAATATTTTTTTTATTAAAAGTTAGTATCTTTTTTTAACTCTGTTGCTAACGGAAAGGGCAAAACCCAAAGAAGCAGGTACTTTGGTAAATGCTCTATGTATTTTAGCACGTAAAAGCCACTTAGTAAAAGTCATTAAGTGTGTGAAAATAATTCCCAGAGGGTCCCTGAAGGCATCACCTCCTTTAAAAGCACAGACACGTTCCTGTTTGTTGATCTTACATTTGTATTCATTAGTGTTTCGTACAATACTTTTTTCACTCTGTTGAAGGTCTACCAGCTCGCTTTTCTTCTTCTTCTTCACCTCAGCATTTTCACTTCTTGGATGTGTTTGTCCCCCCCAGAGAGACGCGTCAGAGCGCCCAGACCAAATAGTGCAGAACATGCCAGAGATGGCCAACCTGGTGTACAGTATGTACATGCACATGATGCAGACCTCACAGAAGTACAGACAGGTACACACACACACACACACATTTGAACTGTTCATTTTTTAGGCTAAATGCCTGCCATGTTGTCTTCTCATTTAAAAACAGAAATAATCAGTTCCAAGGTCAAAGTGCGGCTGTCATAAAAGCTTCATTAACCCAAAAGTGAACACTGTTATGGGCTTTTAAAAGTAAAAATGAGAAAAATACTGTTAAAATCACATTTGTTTCATCTTAATCTACTAAAAACTTCTCATCAATTGACATCAGGTGTAGGTGAACCTAACACATATATGTATATAGATATATATATATATATACAAAATGTATATATATACATATACAGATATATGTAAAATACATGTATATATATGTATGTATACACGTGTATATATATGTATATACGTATATATATGTATATACGTATATATACATATACGTATATACGTTTATATATATTTGTATATACTACGTATATATATATATAAATACGTATATATCTGTATATACTTATATACATATATGTATACATATATATATAGACGTATATGTGTATATATGTATGTATACAGTATATATATATGTATGTGTGTGTATGTATATATATGTATATATATATATATATATATATATATATACACACACACGTCCATCCATCCATCCATTTTCTACCGCTTATTCCCTTTCGGGATCGCGGGGGGCGCTGGCGCCTATCTCAGCTACAATCGGGCAGAAGGCGGGGTACGCCCTGGACAAGTCGCCACCTCATCGCAGGGCCAACACAGATAGACAACATTCACACTCACATTCACACACTAGGGCCAATTTAGTGTGTATATATTCCAACACAGTGTCAGTATATAAACTGTCAATATTAAATATACCTCCAAAAAATCTAGTTTTTAAGGAATACTTAAGTTTACTTTACTAATGTACTGTTCATGAATGTTGGTCATTATGGTGGTACATGGTGGGTGAGGGGGTTTGAGGACCACTGTCTTAAGTAAACAAACATGCAAATAAAATGAGCTCTAGATTTTTGTCTGCAAATAGTTTACTTTTTTTTTTGTTTATTTCCAACAAATTTGGCATACGTCCTCCTTCCTCATCTGTTGGTGTAATGAGCCCAAGTTCTTCATTTAGTTTGAAGTTCAGATCTTCCCACACGTTTGGCTTTGCATGCTTGTTCTTTATTTTGGTTACCTTTCCGTCCTACTTACTAACAAGTCGCTGTGTGTGTGCGTGCGTGCGTGCGTGCGTGCGTGCGTGCTTTTCCCACAGAGAAAAGAGAGATTGTGACTGACAAGAGGGTTCACTGCGTTCATTTTAATTCTGCTATTGAATAAAAGGGTGCTGAGAGTAAATATTGCACCATATTTGGAAGCCACAGAGGAAGGGAACAAACACATTTAACGACGACGGGAAAATTATCAAGTTTATTTATTGTTTGATTAAGCACAATATAATACTTTATTATAGTATGCAATATGTTCATTTTTCTGTTTTTTTTTAATTGTATAATTAAAGAAATACTATGTAATGTAATGTAATAGCTACAGGTGAAACTCCAAAAAAAGGAATATTGTGCAAAAGATCATGTCAGCAATTCAACTTCAAATGTGAAAATATAATATAATTACATGCAGACTGAAATTATTATAAACAAAATTTTGCAAATTTTTGGGGGGGAAGTTCAGCTGCAGATGTTATATATTTTTAATTTTAAGTTACATATGTAGTATTATGACATTTATTAAATGTACCTTGTGGAATAATGAGTGTTGCAAAAAAGCCTGAGAAGACACATTTTGTATAATGCTATTTTTTTTTAAAGAATTTGGTTGAATTTTGAAGAATACTTCAGCAAAAGATACCTTGAGAAATTGTTCAACCCTCTTAAAGTGTAATAGAAAATGTTAGCGTCATGTTGACCATGTGTAAAAACATTGGTATTTATTCCACTTGTGCACATCTTCTCACCGTGTTGTTTCTTCCTCTTGCAGCAACAATTAGCTAAACCTCCTTCACAAGACACGCCTGATGCTGCAGCCAACGGCCTGCCAAACAACTCTGAGGAGAAGGAGGAGGAGGAGGTGAAGAAGAAAGAAGGAGAGGTGGAGGAGGTGAAGAAAGAAGGAGAGGTGGAGGAGGTGATGGAGGTGCAGGAGGAGGAGGTGAAGAAGAAAGAAGGAGAAGTAGAGAAGGTGCAGGAGGAGGAGGTGAAGAAGAAAGAAGGAGAGGTGATGGAGGTGCAGGAGGAGGAGGTGAAGAAGAAAGAAGGAGAAGTGGAGAAGGTGATGGAGGTGCAGAAGAAAGAAGGAGAAGTGGAGAAGGTGATGGAGGTGCAGGTGGAGGAGGTGAAGAAGAAAGAAGGAGAGGTGATGGTGGTGCAGCAGCAGGAGGAGGAGGAGGAGCAGACCCCCATGGATCTGGATGAGAGCCCAACTGTAGAGGAGGACAAGTCGCAGCGGAAAGAAGAGAAAGATGGAGGGAAAGACGTGCAGATGCCTCCACATCCAGGCCAAGACAGCGACAGCGAGGGCAAGTCATAAACTTTCTGAGACACTGAAGGGGACCATCACATGATGTCATCATCACTCTTTCAATTGTGTAACTTTTGTCATTTTTAATAAAAACATTACAATATTTTTCAAAGCTGTGGTCCTGAGGACAGTCTTGAACTCATACACCAGCATGCTGACAGTTAGCATTTGAGCTTTTTTAAACTGATATATTTACCTGGTATGATGAGGCAAGAACACATGGAATGGCCGCCCTCTTTTTCTGGCACGGTGCTCGCACACTAACTGTTAGCATTTTAGCAGTTTCAGTGTGGAATGATGCAAAATGACTACCGTATTTCCTTGAATTGCCGCCGGGGCGCTAATTGATTTAAAACCTCTTCTCACTCCTGCGCTTACCAAAGGCATGCGGTAAAAGTAAGCATGCGCTCATTATTTTAAAACTTATTCTCACTCCGGCACTTACCAAAGGCATGCAGTAAAAAATTGAGTGTGATGTAAGCTTGGATCTTAAATCCTCCTGAATAGCTCTTAATCTTCTTTCGATTTCAAATTACCGGTATTGAAATCAGCCTCCTCCATTTTGAAAACGATGACAGGGGAAGTGTCACTCGTGACGTCACGAGTTTGACCAGGCGGTAATACTAAGCATGCGCTAATTATTTTGCGAAGCGAGGTTGGCCCGGCAGTAATTCAAGGCAGGCGCATACTATATGCTTGGCGGCAATTCAAGGAAATACGGTATACTTCGATCCTGCTGCTGGCATAACATTAGCAGCCGCCATTTTATCCATCCGTTTTTTACCACTTGCTGCGGTTAATTCAGTCTTCATGTTAACCCTTGTGTTATGTTTGTATACATACTGAACAGATGTTTATTGGAATAAGGTAAACATTTGTTCAGTATTCTAACATAAAAGTGTTTGATTGTGAGGCATTAAAGGCCTACTGAAATGAGATTTTCTTATTTAAACGTGGATAGCAGGTCCATTCTATGTGTCATACTTGGTCATTTCACGATATTGCCATATTTTTGCTGAAAGGATTTAGTAGAGAACATCCACGATAAAGTTTGCAACTTTTGGTCGCTAATAAAAAAGCCTTGCCTGTACCGGAAGTAGCAGACCATGTGCGCGTGATGTCACGGGTTGTAGGGCTCCTCACATCCTCACATTGTTTTTAATGGGAGCCTCCAACAGCAAGAGCTATTCCGACCGAGAAAGCGACAATTTCCCCATTAATTTGAGCGAGGATGAAAGATTCGTGGATGAGGATATTGAGAGTGAAGGACTAGAAAAAAAAAAAGGCGATTGCAGATGTTATTACACACATTTACTATGAGAATTCTGGAAAATCCCTTATCTGCCCATTGTGTTAGTGTTTTAGTGAGATTAAATAGTACCTAAAGTCGGAGGGGTGTGGCCACGGTTACGTGTGTCGACCCAGTGTCTCTGATGCCGACTTATTACCACAATGTTCTCACCAAAAACTGCTGGTTGACATTTGGTCGGGATCCATGTTCGCTTGACCGCTCTGATCCATAGTAAAGCTTTGCCTTCGGGAATTTTAAACAAGAAAACACAGACTGTGTTTGTGTGGCTAAAGGTTAAAAACTTCTCCCCTCCATCTTTCTACTTTGACTTCTCCATTATTAATTGAACAAATTGCAAAAGATTCAGCAACACAGATGTCCAGAATACTGTGTAATTATGCGATTAAAGCAGACTACTTATAGCTTGGATCGGGCTGGAAAGTAATGTCCGCTGTGTTGCAATGTTAAGATTTCATCATTGATATATAAACTATCAGACTGCGAGGTCGGTAGTAGTGGGTTTCAGTAGGCCTTTAAAAGCCACAAAATGCAACGGGTCCATCAGACCCACAAACGCCGGCTGAGTAACAACAATATGAACGTTGCACGGAAATTTTCTCTGCCAATTTCAGGGATTCTTTTTCTGTGTTTCTGCACATTCGGTTCCCACGCAAGGTTGCAACATTGTCAGCACTGTCTGCTCTCATTTTCTCGCACATTTGACCCTCTGATGTTCTGTGTACCTACACTCTGTCCTCCTCTCTAGGCCTTGTGGGTGTGGGTTTGTCTCATCATCCTTTTGTGGAGTGAGGTTGCAATTCTCTACTCCCATCTCGTGCTAGATATACTTTTTTCCATCATCCTAGCTATAGTGGAAAGGGGGGCCCTTACAACCTACTAACCGAACATGGGTCCACACAAAGTAGGCAAGACATGTAAGTGTGTCTGTGTGTGCATGTGTAAAAATGTAATAATTGTATCATTTTTCTTTTAATGAAAAATTAAGAAGGGTCTCACAGACCCGAACACCACACAAGGGTTAAAGACCAGAAATGTTACTGCAATCACAGTCAAAATTGTGTAGTCAACTCTCCCTTACAGAGGTTGCCAGATACGCAGCAAAATCCAGCTTAATCGACTTAGCTACTCCAAGGAAATCCAAACTTTCACTGCCTCTTACTAGAGGTCGAGGTGCTGGGACCAAAATTGTTGAATAGACAAGCGTTTTGTCAATAATAAATCTATAACCAACACATTTTGCACAGAAATCAGGCTATTTTTGTCAGAGGTATTTGATGTCGTACCCCAAGATGCAGAGAAGGAGGCAAGCATAGAATATGAAAACATGATTTAATTAAAACTAAACAAGAACAAACAAAAAGCACGCACGTGGGTGGAATAACAAACTAAGGGAGCTAGCACTGGAAACTAGAAAACAAAAAGGAACTTTAGCATGGAAGCTAGAGGATAGCAAACAGAAAAACTGGAAATAACTAATGGCTAACAAGAACAGCTTACCGCTACGACGACCAGGACAAAATGTAGCACGACAGTTAATAGCTGAAAAGAATCACAGACACGACAAGAGCAACATATGGCACCGACAAGTCCGAATGACAATACAATGATCCAGCCCTGACTGGAGGAACAAAGCAGGTAAAATAGGAGCAGGCTGATTGGCAACAGGTGTGGCCAGGTGCCAATCAGCCGCAGCTGAGGAGGAACACAGCACTCCAGGAACAAGACAGGAAGCTGACAAAATAAGAGCAAAGGGACAGGAGATACTAAAACACAGAGGAAAAAGACAAATGCAGAGGAAAAAACTAAAACATAGACAAACTGTCAGGGGAAAGCCTGACAATGTTCATGAAGAAGTACATAATGCCTGCGTACAATATCACAACAAATGGCAATTTATTGTCAGCGTTATCAGAAAACAAAGACTAAAAGGAGCTACAACCAACGCTAACATTGGTTATACTGCTGAAAATAGGTAGAGCATTGCTTAGCAGCCTAATGTACATCGAAAACTAAAGAGGAGACATTTTACTCTCCGGGAGATTTCCAGATATCAGTGCCTCTTTCAGAAATCTCCCGGGATAAACATTTTCCGATTTTAACCCAGACTACAATATTGACGGCGTGTCGTAGTGGCAATGCTTTTAAAGACCTCTAAAACATATCGTCGTGCCCGCTATTACTCCATACTATTTACGTGCCGGGCAGTCACATGTAGTATGTGACTTTAATTATCACACGTAAGTGACTGCAAGGCATACAGGTCACACTGAGGGTGCCCGTTTAAACAACTTTAACACTGTTACAAATATGCACCACACTGTGAACCCACACCCAACAAGAATGACAAACACGTTTCGGGAGAACATCTGCACTGTAACACAACATAAACACAACAGAACAAATACCCAGAATCCGATGCATCCCTAACGCTTCCGGGCTACATTATACACCCCCGGCCCCCTCAACCAAAAGCATGCGGTAAAAGTAAGCATGCGCTAATTATTTTAAAACCTCTTCTCAGTCCGGCATTTACCAAAGGCATGCAGTAAAAATTTGAGTGTGATGTAAGCTTGGACCTCAAATCCTACTGAATAGCTCTTAATCTTCTTCCCTTTATGCGATTTCAAATTACCGGTATTGAAATCAGCCTCCTCCATTTTGAAAATGATGACAGGGGAAGTGTCACTCGTGACGTCACGAGTTTGACCAGGCTGTAATACTAAGCATGCGCTAATTATTTTGCGAAGCGAGTTTGACCCCGGCAGTAATTCAAGGCAGGCACATACTATATGTCCTGCGGAAATTCAAAGAAATACGGTAGTATGGTTATTATCGGTACTGGAGGGGTCACAGGGTTGCAGCCAACGTTCCCTCTAAGGGAGTGGTCCCCAACCAGCGAATTGATTGGTACCGGGCCGCAGAATATTTTTTTTAACATAAAAAACACCAGATACACTTACAATTAGTGCACCAACCCAAAAAACATCCCTTTTTCATGACGAAGAAAAAAAAAAGAAAAGGGGGTGGTCCCTAACATTTTTGTATCCGCTTAATAATTTGTCCTGCGGCCCGGGTGGGGGAATCTTTTTTTTTTTTTCTTTGTCATTAAAAAGGGACGTTTTTGTCATGAAAAAGGGAGGTTTTTGTGGTTGGTGCACTAATTGTAAGTGTATATTCTGTTTTTTATGTTGATTTAATAAAACAATATATATATATATATATATATTATTATTATTATTTTTATTTATTTTATAAAAATGAATAAAAAATTATTCTGCGGCCCGGTACCAATTGTCATTCTTTTTGTATCCGCGGACCGGTCAACGCTTAATAATTTGTCCCGCGGCCCGGGGGGGGGGAAGAGTCCTTTTTTTTTCTTCTTTGTCAGGAATAAGGGACGTTTTTGTGGTTGGTGCACTAATTGTAAGTGTATATTGTGTTTTTTTATGATGATTTAATAAAAAAAAATAAAATAAAAATTATTTATTTATTTATTTTTATTTTTTTTAAATAAAAATTAATAAAAAAATTCTTCGGCGGCCCGGTACCAATTGGGCCACGGCCCAGTACCGGGCCGCGGCCCGGTGGTTGGGGACCACTGCTCTATGGTACGCGCCTGTGTAATTGCACACTGCTCACGCGTCCTCTGCGCACGACCAATAAAAACATAAGCGCATAACAGTGTGCACGTCTGCCGTCGCTCACATGTGCGCCACTGAATGCTCGAGAAGTTTTGGCGTTTGCTCACTCAAATGAAATATTGGAGGGGAAATTGGTTGCAACCCTCGGTAGGTCACTGGGGGAATACGCTGTAGTCGTCTACAACCTGACATTTCTGTTCAAAAGGCGAGATTTGGAATATAGTTTTTGGTTTTGGAGGCCGTCATGGTAAAGCTGCTTCCACTTCATGACTAGTAGGTGGTTTTAAGCAGAGGTGGGTAGTAACGCGCTACATTTACTCCGTTACATCTACTTGAGTAACTTTTGGGATAAATTGTACTTCTAAGAGTAGTTTTTATGCTACGTACTTTTACTTTTACTTGAGTATATTTATAGAGAAGAAACACTACTTTTACTCCGTTCCATTTATCTACATTAAGCTCGCTACTCGCTGCTTTTTTTTTATCAATCTATTAATGTTTGTTTTGGTTAATGACAGAGCTTCTAAGTAGAATCTACGCATGCCTGCGTTTCACCAATCACATGCAGTCACTGGTGACGTTGGACCAATCAAACAGAGCCAGGCGGTCACATGACCGTCACACGTAAAACCCGAATTAAACAAGTTGAAAAACTTATTGGGGTGTTACCATTTAGTGGTCAATTGTACGGAATATGTACTGTACTGTGCGATCTAATAATAAAAGTTTCAATCAATCAATCAAAAGTGTAAAGGAAAAAATACACTTTTAATTTCAACCGTACTTCCCGTCAAAAGCCTAAAGACTGATCGCACAGTTCCTGTCTTCACAATAAAAGCGCCGCTCCATCGCGCCTGCGCTAACAAAATAAGAGTCTCCGAAAGCCAGCGCAAACAAGCTAGCAAGCTACGAAGTTTGCCGCCAATGTATTTCTTGTAAAGTGTATAAAAACGAATATGGAAGCTGGACAAATAAGATGCCAAAAACCAACGACTTTCATGTGGTATTAGACAGAAAAGAGGAACTTTTTTTCTCCTCCATTTGAAAACTTGGACGTCTGATTCCAATCAATGCAAGTCATCAGAATCAGGTAATACACCAACTTATATTCTTGTCTTCATGAAAGATAGGAATATATATGTTAAACATGCATGTATATTCATTAAAACACCTTCAACATGTGAACAAAAACGGCAAAATGAATAAATATAAATTATATACTGTATATATAAATGTATGTACATATATATGATGTGTGTGTATAAATGGTTTGTGTGTGTATGTATGATATGTGTGTATAAATGATATGTGTGTATATAAATGATATGTGTGTATATAAATGATATGTGTGTATATGTATATATGAGGTAGATCACCTCGACTTGGTCATTTATTAAGTAATTGATTAACGTTGACAAACTTATTCGGGTGTTACCATTTAGTGGTCAATTGTACAGAATATGTACTGTACTGTGCAATCTACTAATACAAGTTTTAATCAATCAATCAATCAATGAATGCCTACTGAGGCTATGGTGCTGTTAAGTTATTGTGGCTCAACGTGCAATTTTTTAATTTTATTTTAATGTACTATTATTTAATATATATTATTGTTTTAGTTGCTTAAGAGATATTCCTGGCTCTGAATTTGCTCATTGCTATTTTTATGTTTTTGTGCATTATTTGTTGCCGTAATCACTTAACAATCAGGTTACTCATCAGTTACTCAGTACTTGAGTAGTTTTTTTCACAACATACTTTTTACTTTTACTCAAGTAAATATTTGGGTGACTACTCCTTACTTTTACTTGAGTAATACATCTCTAAAGTAACAGTACTCTTACTTGAGTACAATTTCTGGCTACTCTACCCACCTCTGGTTTTAAGAGGAACAGTGGTCAGTCTGGGAGGGAGAGAAAAGAGAAAAAAACCGACAACCTCATGACTGCAATCATAGGAGTGAAGTCACATGACGTGTGCATTGTGTAACGTCCTCACTACTTCTTGTGTCTCCCCGCTGCCGTCCTCCACATCCACGTCCACATCCACATCCACATCCACATCCACGTCCACTACTCGCTGTGACGCCGTGGGACAAGCCGAGCGTCGTCTTTGGGCCGGCTGAGAGGGACCCGGGGGGACTTTGGAGCGCCTCAAGTAGAAGAAGAAGAAGACGACGACGCTGAAGGTGACCATGTCTTTTCTACTCCGTCCTCAGGTACTCTTTGGGACCGTCGGTGCTTTTCTTCCCATCAACTTGTTGCAACTTGGAAACAAAGCAAGGGAGTGAACACAGGAAGTTGCTCTCATGGAGAAGTGAAAGAAGAAAGTAAAGATGCAGACAAATGAGCAAGTAATTGGTTTGGGGTGAAGTTTGTTAAATAGTAGTAGTTTTTGATGTTAGTATTTGTTAAAGTTTGGATCTTAGGTTAAGACAGATCTGGGCAAATTAAGGCCCGGGGGCCACATTAAGCTTTTCAATCTGGCCCGCAAGACATTCCCAAATAACTATTTTTTATCTTTAAGAAGGAAAGTGTCGCTGCCATCATGATGTGCGGTGATGTTTTCTAATTAGGGACCGATGTCCCTTTGGGACAGAGGACCCTATTGAATTTCTAAGGTGTTATTATTATTAGGGACCGCAATGTCCCTTTTGTACAATGGGACAGAGGACTCTATTGTATTTCGTTGGTTTTATTAGGAACTGCAATGTCCCCATTGTTTACAGTGGGACAGAGGACCCTATTGTATCTGTAAGGTTATATTATTCTTTCTTATTTCGCCGCCTCTTCGAGCTGGCACACACATCAGAACTGGCAAAAATTGCCATGTAATAAAAAAACCAAACCCCAAAATTCAAAATTGTGCTCTAGCTCCCCCTAGGAAACAACAAAGACAAAACTGCCTGTAACTTCCGTTAGGAATGTCGTACAGACATGAAACAAAAACCTTTATGTAGGTCTAACATAAACCTACATTTCATAATTTTACATCCTTCAGCAAAAATCAACAGAAAGTTGTCAAAAACCCCTTCAAAACAACATTTCCCCAAAAAATGTCATTGTTTCCTCTTTGAGCTGTAATTTGACCCCCTAAAATGCTTCAAAACTCACCATATTTGTCACACACATCAAGACTGGCGAAAATTGCCATGTAATAAAAAAAACAAACCCCAAAAATCAAAATTGTGCTGTAGCGCCACCTAGAAAAAAAAACAGACCGCTTGTAACTTCCGTTGGGAATGTTGTAGAGACATAAAACAAAAACCTCTATGTAGGACTGACTTAGACCTACATTTCATAATTTTTAAATCAACACGGAGTTGCCAAAAACCCATTCAAAACTATATTTTCCTAAAAAACGTAATTTTTGCCTCTTTGAGCTGTAATTCCACCCCCTTAAAATGTTTCAAAACTCACCAAACTGGAGACACACATCAGGACTGACAAAAATTCAGATCTAATAAAAAAAATCAAAACCCAAAACTCAAAATTGCGCTCTAGCGCCCCCTAGGAATACAACAGACACAAACTGCTCCTAGGAAGAAAACACAGATAAAACTGCTTGTACTTTCCAGTAGGAATGTCAGAGAGACATGAAACAAAAACCTCTATGTAGGTCTCACTTACACCTACATTTTAATAATTGACATCCTTCAGTAAAAATCAACAGGAAGTTGGCAGAAACCCCTTCAAAACAACATTTTCCTAAACGCTTATCTGGGCTTGGGTCGCGGGGGCAGCAGCCAAAGTCGGTCCCGTCCGTCACTGCTTGCAGTTTTAATTCTTTTTTATTATTATTATTATTATACCGCAGCCTCTTTGAGCTGTAATTTGACCCCCTTAACATGCTTCAAAATTCACCAAATTTGACACACACATCAGGACTGGCGAAAATTGCCATCTAATAAAAAATCCAAAAATTTAAATTGCGCTCTAGCTCCCCCTAGGAAACAACACAGACAAAACTTCCTGTAACTTATTAGGAATGTTGTAAAGACATAAAACAAAAATCTGTATGTAGGTCTAACATAGACCTACATTTCATAATTTTACATCCTTGAGCAAAAATCAACAGGAAGTTGTCAAAAACCCCTTCAAAACAAAATTTTCCCAAAAAAGGTATTTTTTGCCTCTTTGAGCTGTAATTTCACCCCCTTAAATTGCTTCAAAACTCACCAAACTGGACACACACATCAGGACTGGCAAAAATTCTGATCCAATAAAAAAATCAAACCCCAAAACTCAAAATTGCGCTCTAGCGCCCCCTAAGAATACAACAGAGACAAACTGCTCCTAGGAAGAAAACACAGACAAAACTGCTTGTAACTTCCAGTAGGAATGTCGGAGAGACATGAAACAAAAACCTCTATGTAGGTCTCACTTACACCTACATTTTAATAATTGACATTATTCAGTAAAAATCAACAACAAGTTGGCAAAACCTCCTTCAAAACAAATGTTCCTAAAGTCGGTCCCATCCATCGCTGCTTGCAGCTTTAATTCTTTATTATCATTATTATACCGCAGCCTCTTTGAGCTGTAATTTGACCACCTTAACATGCTTCAAAACTCACCAAATTTGACACACACATCAGGACTGGCAAAAATTGCGATCTAATCAAAAATCCAAACCCCAAAACTCAAAATGGCGCTCTAGCCCCCCTAGGAAGAAAACACAGACAAAACTGTCTGTAACTTCCAGTAGGAACGTCATAGAAACATGAAACAAAAAACCACTATGTAGGTCTCAGTTAGACCTATATTTCATACACCTATTACTCCCAGCTAAAATTAACAGGAAGTTTGCAATTCCCCCTTCAATACAAAAGTTGGCTAAACATTTTTTAACACGGATCAATTGTCCTTTCCTCTTAGCAGAAAAACAGCCCCAAAGCATGATGTTTCCACCCCCATGCTTCACAGTAGGTGTGGTGTTCTTGGGATGCAACTCAGTATTCTTCTTCCTCCAAACACGACGAGTTGAGTTTATACCAAAATGGATACATGGGTGATACAGCAGAGGATTGGGAGAATGTCATGTGGTCAGATGAAACCAAAATAGAACTTTTTGGTATAAACTCAACTCGTCGTGTTTGGAGGAAGAAGAATACTGAGCTGCATCCCAAGAACACCACACCTACTGTGAAGCATGAGGGTGGAAACATCATGCTTTGGGGCTGTTTTTCTGCTAAGGGGACAGGACGATTGATCCGTGTTAAGGAAAGAATGAATGGGGCCATGTATCCTGAGATTTTGAGCCAAAACCTCCTTCCATCAGTGAGAGCTTTGAATGGTTGACCAAATACTTATTTTCCACCATAATTTACAAATACATTCTTTAAAATTCCTACAATGTGAATTCCTGGATTTTTCTTTTCACATTCTGTCTCTCACAGTTGAAGTGTACCTATGATGAAAATTACAGACCTCTGTCATCATTTTAAGTGGGAGAACTTGCACAATCGGTGGCTGACTAAATACTTTTTTGCCTGGAGCCGCAAAAAAATAAAAGCCATATTACATACAGATAGTGTGTCATGAGATATAAATTGAATTAAGAGGACTTAAAGGAAACCAAATGAGCTCAAATATAGTGTGCTTTTTAACAATTAGGGAGGTTTGTGTAATGTTTTTCCTCCTACAGAAACCATATTAAAACAAAAAATATGTTTGTTATATTTTTTTCAATTTTTCATACATTTTTTAAATATATTTTGCCGTGTTTGTTGCATTTTTTATGCATTTGGCTTTATTATAAAATATGTCGATTGAGAGGGGGTGTGACACTCATATGTTCTCAATATTCAAGGTTTTATCGTTTATAGAAAAAACAATTCCATCCTGTTTTAAGGCGGTCTGTCATAACATTTTTAGCGTTCAATCAAAATTTATTGTGAGGTTTTGTATTAGTTTTCCTAAAATTGGATTTACCGGCCCCCAGACACATTTTTTTCTGTAAATTTGGCCCCCAGAGTCAAAATAATTGCCCAGATCTGGGTTACAAGGTTTGGTTCGAGTCTTTGGGCTTCTTAGATTAGATTTGGGTTCAGTCTCAATAACATATGTTCAAAGGTCGGATTTTCTTTTTTTTAAAAGAGTGCTTATAAAAATAACTACTTTGACAATCCAGTAAAGTTTTGTTTATAACCGTTAATTAGTCACAGGCTTAAAAGTGGTCAATTCATTTCTGCTAAATAGGAATTAATGATTAATTAAAGCTGCAAGCAGCGTTGGCCGGGCCCGCCTTTGGCTGCTGCCCCCGCGACCCAAGCCTGGATAAGCGGTAAAAGATGGATGGATGGATTATTACACAGAGAAAAAGTTGTATACACATGTGTTATACATCAGTCTCATTTTTATAAGGACGCCTTGGTGCCACCATTTTGAGACTCTATAGCATTGTGAAAGAAATGCAGTTGTTGTATTGAAGTGGAAATAGCAAACTTCCTGTTGATTTTTGCTGAAGGATGTCAACTATTAAAATGTAGGTGTAAGTGAGACCTACATAGAGGTTTTTGTTTCATGTCTCTCTGACATTCCTACTGGAAGTTACAAGCCGTTTTGTCTGTTTTCTTCCTAGGAGCAGTTTGTCTGTGTTGTATTCCTAGGGGGCGCTAGAGCGCAAATTTGAGTTTTGGGGTTTGGTTTTTTTATTAGATCGCAATTTTTGCCAGTCCTGATGTGTGTGCTAAGTTTGGTGAGTTTTGAAACATTTTAAAGGGGTCGAATTACAGCTCAAAGAGGCAAAAATGACATTTTTAGGAAAATTTGCGCTGGGGTTCTTTAAAGGCGCGTAAAATCTAAACCGGTGCAGTAATCAAAACTCTGTGAATAACTTTTAATCAGAAGGGTTTAATCTCTCTCCTGTGCGAGTTTGAAGCCGACACGACAAACGCGCTCAGAGGAGATAATGTATGAAAAAAGGTGACGGTTTTTACAAAACTTTTATTTTGAAGGGGTCATTTTTAACTTCCTGTTGATTTTTGCTGAAGGATGTCGATTATTAAGATGTAGGTCGAAGTGAGACCTACATAGAGATTTTTGTTTCATGTCTTTCCGGCATTCCTGCCGGTAGTTACAAGCAGTTTTGTCTGTGTTTTCTTCCTAGGAGCAGTTTTTTCTGTATTTTATTCAAAAATTGCGTTAGAGTGCAATTTTGAGTTTTGGGGTTTTTTTTTTTTATTAAATCGCAATTTTCGCCAGTCCTGATGTGTGTGCCAAGTTTGGTGAGTTTTAAAGCATTTAAAGGGGGTCAAATTAAAGCTCAAAGAGGCAAAAATTTAATTTTTTGCGAAAATTTTGTTTTGAAAGGGTTTTTGCCAACTTCCTGTCAATTTTTGCCCTAGAAGATAAAATTAGGAAAAGTAGGTCTAGGTTAGACCTACATAGAGGTTTTTGTTTCATGTCTCTACGACATTGCTAACGGAAGTTACAAGCAGTCTGTTTTTTTAATTTTCTTCCTAGGGGGCGCTAGCTTGCGATTTTAATTTGTTGGGTTTGGTTGCTTAATATGTTGGGAAGGTTTGCTAAATTTGGTGAGTTTTCAAGCATGTTAAGGGGCTCAAATTAAAGCGCGTAGGTGCGGAATAAAAAAGAAACAATAATAAAACGCACAAGGAACATTAGGGTCCTTTGGAGTCCTTTTGCAATGGGCCTGACGGACCCTAATTACGACTTGAACGTGAGTGTGAATGTTGTCTATATGTGTGGGCGACTTGTCCGGGGTGTACCCGGCCTGCCGCACTCGTGCGGCTGGGATAGGGTCCAGATAGGGACAAGCGGTAGGAAATGGATGGATGGATGGACTTGAATATTTTCCTAGCTGAAACATGAAAAAAACGTCAACAAGCCCTCTGAACATGAACTATGACTCTTTAGTCACATGTGCAGTCTTGGAACGCAATGTATTAATGTTGCCTGAGGCTGAGCCAATCAGTGGCCTCGATGCTGAACAGTTGTAATCTCCTCTAGAGGCCAATAATACTGTAGTATTTTATTCCATTCAGACATTTCTGCTTAATGTAGGCCACAAATCCACAGAACAGGGAATAAGTAATCAGTGAATAACATTCAACCCATCACTCTCACTACCTATCGATTGATATAAAATACTATCATGTCTCCATCTTAATAATCACTTTTGTGTAAAACTGCGTCATGTTTTGGTGCCTCAGATTCTTTGGGTTAAAAGTTTTCAACTGAGGTCGCAGCTCACGCTTCAAACGAGGATTAGGGTTTAAAAACCAGGATTGGGGTTTTGAGGTCAGGGTTTTGCGGTTGGGTTTAACGACTCGTTCTTAGTGTTTTAGTGTTGGATTTAAAGGTTTAAAGTCTGAATCAAATGTGTTAAGGGTTGAAATTCATTCATTTATAAATTCATTTATAAAGTTTAACCGAAATGAGATGTTGGTCAACTATTTTCCTTCTGATTCCAAACAAGGGTCATGAATAAAATGTGTTAAGAGATGTCCGATAATGGCTTTTTTGCCGATATTCCGATATTGTCCAACTCTTAATTACCGATACTGAAATCAACCGATACCCAAACCATACCAAATTTATTTATAAAACCCTTAAAAAAAACAAAGTTGAAGAACAAAGGGCTGTACACCACAAAGAAATAAAGGCAAAGGACAGACTAAAAATATAACATTTAAAACAGAAGTAGAAAACACATTAAAATAGCAAATACAAATTACCCTAAGAACAATTTGTTAGATAAAAAGCAGTTATAAAGACATTAGTGATTTAGGACTGTATAAGTAAACATTGACTGATTGATTGAAAAGTTAAAAACAGTTTAAAGTTTCATGCTGGGTTAAAATCCAGTGAATAAAAATGGGTTTTAAGAAGGGTCTTAAAAATAGCCAAAGAAGGGGCCTGTCTCACATGGAGAGGGAGATGGTTCCAGAGACCCGCAACAGAGAATGCTCTGATATCGATATATACAGTCGAGGAATGAACACATTATTATGCCTAATTTTGTTGTGATGCCCCGCTGGATTTATTAAACAATGTAATAAGGTTTTCCAAAAATAAAGTTATGGGAAAAAAATGCCAACATGGCACTGCCATATTTATTATTGAAGTTACAAAGTGCATCATTTTTTTTTTTAACATGCCTCAAAACAGCAGCTTGGAATTTGGGACATGCTCTCCCTGAGAGAGCATGAGGAGGTTGAGGTGGGGGGGGGTTGGGGATAGCAGGGGGTGTATTTTGTAGCGTGCAAGGGGTTCTGGGTATTTGTTCTGTTGTGTTTATGTTGTGTTACGGTGCGGATATTCTACCGAAATGTGTTTGTCGTTCTTGTTTGGTGTGGGTTCGCAGTGTGGCGGGTATTTGTAACAGTGTTAAAGTTGTTTATACGGCCACCCTCAGTGTGACCTGTATGGCTGTTGACCAAGTATGGATTGCATTCACTTGTGTGTGAAAAGCCGTAGATATTATGTGATTGGGCCGGCACACAAAGGCAGTGCTTTTAAGGTTTATTGGCGCTCTGTACTTCTCCCTACTGTATGTCCGTCTACACAGCGGTGTTTTAAAAAGTCAGGAATTTTACTTTTTGAGACAGATACAGACCATTTTGGATTTTAAATTTTAAACCATTTATCGGACATCTCTACTTAAAATCAATTTCGCCGACATTACAGTTTGTGTCACAACAGGAAACCGTACAAAAACATGTTACCGCTTTTTCTTGGTTTGTGTATTAAAAGACTTTTGTGGTCTTAAAAGTTTGAGTTGAGCTTTAACACCAGGAAAAATATGCTAGACTTGTTTTAATAAAGATTTAAAAAAGACCGAAATAATTGGAAAGGTCTCTGAATTCTTGAAAAATTCTCTACAAATTACAGTAACGTGACGTTAATTAGATTTACATAGCGCTTTTCTCTAGTGACTCAAAGCGCTTTACATGGTGAAACCCAATATCTTTGGGCTCCTTAAAAAGGGGTAGAAAAGCGCTATACAAGTACAACAACAAGCGTGGAGCTTTCATTTTTAAGGAAACTTTTTTATATATATATATATATTTTACAACTAAACTATTGAGTAAGGCTGCCAATAAATTTGATGAACATTTCCAAGCCCTTCACCCACAATTCAAGCATTTTTCAAACCTTCAAACCACAACATTAAAATTCAAGAGTTTTCAAGGTACAAACTATATATCTATCCATCTATATATATATATACATTTATATATATATATATATATATATATATATATATATATATATATATATATATTTCTCGGGGTTCGTACAGGTTTGTATATAGATGTATATGTGTATATGTACATAAATATACATATATATGTATGTATGTGTGTGTATATATACACACATATATATATATATATATATATATATTGGGGTGTGGGAAAAAATCGATTCGAATACGAATTGCGATTCTTACAATGTGCGATTCAGAATCGATTCTCATTTTTTTTTAAATTTATGTTATTTTTTTTAATCAATCCAACAACACAGTACACAGCAATACCATAACAATGCAATCCAATTCCAAAACCAAACCTGACCCAGCAACACTCAAAACTGCAATAAACAGAGCAATTGAGAGGAGACACAAACACGACACGGAACAAACCAAAAGTAGTGAAACAAAAATGAATATTATCAACAACAGTATCAATATTAGTTATAATTTCAGCATAGCAGTGATTAAAAATCCCTCATTGACATTATCATTAGAAAAAAGTAAAAATAGTGTCATAGTGGCTTATACTTGCATCGCATCTCATAAGCTTGACAACACACTGTGTCCAATGTTTTCACAAAGATAAAATAAGTCATATTTTTGGTTTGTTTAATAGTTAAAACAAATTTACATTATTGCAATCAGTTGATAAAATATTGTCCTTTATAATTATAAAAGCTTTTTTTTTTTTTACATCTACTACTCTGCTAGCATGTCAGCAGACTGGAGTAGAACCTGCTGAAATCCTATGTATTGAATGAATACAGAATCGTTTTGAATCGGAAAAATATAGTTTTTGAATCGAGAATCGCGTTGAATCGAAAAAATCGATATATAATCGAATCGCGGCCCCAAGAATCGATATTGAATTGAATCGTGGGACACCCAAAGATTCGCAGCCCTTATATATATATATGTATATATATATGAATATATATATATATATATATATTATATATATATATATATATATATATATATCAATCAATGTTTATTTATGTAGCCCTAAATCACAAGTGGGCTTCACGGTGGCAGAGGGGTTAGTGCGTCTGCCTCACAATACGAAGTTCCTGCAGTTCTGGGTTCAAATCCAGGCTCGGGAACTTTCTGTGTGGAGTTTGCATGTTCTCCCCGTGAATGCGTGGGTTCCCTCCAGGTACTCCGGCTTCCTCCCACTTCCAAAGACATGCACCTGGGGATAGGTTGATTGGCAACACTAAATTGGCCCTAGTGTGTGAATGTGGGTGTGAATGTTGTCTGTCTATCTGTGTTGGCCCTGCGATGAGGTGGCGACTTGTCCAGGGTGTACCCCGCCTTCTGCCGGATTGCAGCTGAGATATGCGCCAGCACCCCCCGCGACCCCAAAAGGGAATAAGCGGTAGAAAATGGATGGATAAATCACAAGTGTCTCAAAGGGCTATACACACACACATATGATAGATTATTCATGTGGAAGACTAGATAGGACAACAGAGGTCTGTCCTATCACAGCTCGATAAAATGACTGCTTAGCCCTGCTAAATAATTATTCCTGTTGAAATTCTTAATGGCTCAAACTTCAACTTCAAGCTTTCAAGTCCACAAAAGTCTTTTAGTACAGAAACCAAAAAAAAAGTAGTCACATGTTAAAATTCCGGGTATCAAACAACAGAATCTCATTTTTACAAACGAGTACATTTGTCGAAGAGTTCACATACCTCAACAATAACATTTCAGACTACGAGGTACTTTTAGCTTTTTGTTTGGGTTTTTTCTTGTTTTTGATGAAACTCTCAATGTTTTTGTATTTGTGTTACTTACCTTGGTGTCCTCCAGAGCAGGATGGCAAACTGCGCCTCGCCTTTGTGGTGCATCATCTGGCTGCTGCTGCTGCTCTTCCTCGCCTGGCCCCTCAGCATCACCTTGGGGGGTCTCTACGGTCTCGTCAGCCCCCTCACCACCTGCCTCGGCCTGGACCGCCTCTCCGACCTTCTCCTGGAGGGCGCCAACCTGGGCCGAACCTGCGCCCTGAACATGCGGCACTGCAAGCCGCTGTGTTGAGCCACATGAACAAGTTGTGCGATTGTTATCGCCGTCCGTGGAGAAAACGGATGGAGCTGGATGTGTTGGCATGTGAGCGGCCGCATGTTTGTGTTTTGCAAGGCTTTGTTGCTACGGAAACGGGCCCGGTTAATTCACGGATGACGCTGCACGGAGAAGATAAGAGCGCAAGTGGCGAATGTAACAATGGCCATGCTCATACTTATAAATGACTGTTTGCAAACTTCTAATAAGATTAAACCTGCTTTCAACTCCTGTCTGCTGACTGAGTGTCTTACTGTCGTCTTTCTCACAAGAGGAACCAAACACAAGTCACAATGTTTTTCATAGTTTTTTTTCTAGTTGAAATGCACTTTAATATGCTCAAGATACGGATAACTAGAAATTTCCCATGAGCCTATCTGTGTTGTGAACCTCCAGCCCGGGGGTCGAACACCGACATAACTAACAAAGTACAAAGGTAAGTACTAAAAGTGCCAATGCAGTTCGATAGTGGTCCTACAACATGTCCATCTTCTTCCGCTCAACTGAGGTCGGGTCGCGGGGGCGGCAGCCTAAGCAGGGAAGCCCAGACTTTCCTCTCCCCAGCCACTTCGTCCAGTTCCTCCCGGGGGATCCCAAGGGTTTCCCAGGCCAACCGGGAGACAGTCTTCCCAATGTGTCCTGGGTCTTCCACGTGGCCTCCTACCGGTCAGACAACCCCAAAACACCTCCCTAGGGAGGCGTTCGGGTGGCATCCTGCCCAAACCACCTCATCTGGCTCCTCTCGATGTGAAGGAGCAGCGGCTTTACTTTGAGTTCCTCCCGGATGACAGAGCTTCTCACCCTATCTCTAAGGGAGAGCACCACCACCAGGCGGAGGATACTCATTCCGACCGCTTGTACCCGTGATCTTGTCTTTTCGGTCATAACCGAAAGCTTATGACCATAGGTGAGGATGGGAACGTAAATAAATTGAGAGCTTTGCCTTCTGGCTCAGCTCCTTATTCACCACAATGGATCGATACAGCGTCCGCATTGCTGAAGACTCACAATGTCACAATCCACTCTTCCCTCAGAGGTACTTGAACTCCCCCACTTGGGGCAAGATCTCCTCCCCAACCCGGAGATGGCACTCCACCCTTTTCTGGGTGAGAACCATGGACTCTGGACTTGGAGGTGCTGATTCCCAACCGAGACCCTTCACACTCGGCTGCGAACTGATCCAGTGAGAACTGAAGATCCTGTCCAGTTGAAGCCATCAGGACCACATCATCTGCAAAAAGCAGAGACCTAATCCTGCGGCCACCAAACCGGAACCCCTCAACGCCTTGACTGCGCCTAGAAATTCTGTCCATAAAAGTTATGAACAGAATCGATGACAAAGGACAGCCCTGGTGGAGTCCAACCCTCACTGGAAATGTGTTCGACTTACTGCCGGCAATGCGGACCAAGCTCTGACACTGATCGTACAGGGATCGGACCGCCACAATCAGACAGTCCGATACTCCATACTCTCTGCGCACTCCCCACAGGACTTCCCAGGGTACATGGTCAAATGCCTTGTCCAAGTCCACAAAGCACATGTAGACTGGTTGGGCAAACTCCCATGCACCCTCAAGAACCCTGCCGAGAGTATAGAGCTGGTCCACAGTTCCTCAACCAGGAAGAAAACCACACTGTTCCTCCTGAATCCGAGGTTTGACTATCCGGCGTAGCCTCCTCTCCAGTTAAAATGGTAACATACAAAAAATTAGCATGGTAGCACCTGACAAAATGGGACAAAGTGCCAAAAGTGACAAGGGTGTTGTATATAATTTCTATGGTCGTGGATGTATTTTCATTTTTATATTAGCAAACTAGTTAAAATGCTAACAATTAGCATGCTAACACATGAGAAGATATGGTGAAGTACCAAAAATGAGAAGACCGTTCCACATAGTTTCCCTACATTATGCCATAGATCAGGGGAGTCCAAGGCAGCAACACATTGCAAAAAAGTTAGCACAGGAACATGTTTACCACTGTGTTACATGGCCTTTCCTTTTAACAACACATATTTGCAAAACATAACGTTTTCCAGTTTGAACATTAAATATCTTGTCTTTGCAAACTACTCGATTGAATATAAGTTGAAAAGGATTTGCAAATCATCGTATTCTGTTTTTATTTAAGATTTACACAACGTGCCAACTTCACTGGTTTTGGGTTTTGTACATAAGGCCCTTAGTTTGAAATTCAAAGGTGGATTGGATCACTTCTCATAGGAAAAAAGGCTTTAATTTAGACTTCGGAATGCAAAAGTGCTAACTGTATCCTTGAAAAAAGACTACCTGTCCAGCTCAACGCCAACATTCGAGTTATGACTCAAAGCAGTTGTTTTCCAGACACTAACACACAAATATCACCTTATATGGTCAGGATGCGCTCTCCTGACTTAGCACACACACCCAGAGAAAGAATGGAGGAATATAAAAACTGATGGTTGGACTTCTCCAGTTAGGAGTGCCTCATTTTTTTTGACTTGACCTCATCCAGGGCTGCAGACCTGTGTAATGACGCACACTTGTAATAAAGCACATTTTTGTTCAGCAAAGCCTCCCCGACGTCTCTTTTGATCCAATCGCACTGCCGTGTTACCCTCCTGCCCGGGAGGAGGGTGACAAGACCAGAAATACATTTTATTTAAAGTTAGCATGCTAGCATAATTAAAAGCAGGACATCATACCAAAAGTGACAAGGCAGTTCTATAGCCTTCTAACATTTTTTGCATTTTTTAAATATCAAACAAGATACAATTATAACAGGCTAACAGTTAGCATGCTAGCACCTGACAGGATAGTACAAGTTTAGATTTTTGAGTGATTTTTGAGTTTGTTTGCGCACTTCCTGATTGGTTTCTGTTGCCATGGTTGCATATTTGTTTCACCTGTTCCTTGTTTCTGGACTCTCACCTGCTTGTTGGTTACCGTCCTTATTTAAGCCTGCATTTTCTGTTACTCGCTCTCTGATCCTAGCCTTGTTTCCCACAACAGTGACAATCGCTATCTCCTGACTCTGGTAATCCTGTTGTGTACCGATTAGCTTCCACGCTATCCCTGTGTTTAGTTCCCTAGCCTCCTTGCTAGCGCTTTTGGTTTGTCTTATCTACCTAGCTCCAGAGTTTTTGGTTCTTAGCGTGTTTTTAGTTAATAAATCTACATTTCTTACCTTTACCTTGTGTCCGTGCCTGAACTGCATCTTGGAAGAAGCACCTTCAGCCACCATGCTTAGCCAACGTCACAGTACCAAGCACCTAAAGTGCCAGAATTATGATATTTTTAGTTTCCACGTACTGATGCGAGCTCCTGGTTCAAACAGGAATCCATGAAACTAATTTTTAAGGTAAATTCAACAGTTTTGCACTTTAAGAACATCAGCAGAATGTACTTCATTCTTTGTCTTGTCTTGTCTAAACTTTTTTTTGAAGCCTCTTTCTTTGCGCTGTCCTTCTAATCCAAACATCAGACATGGAATTGATTAGCTGGACTCTCGACTTTTTTGACGAGGAAAATAGGTTCTAGGAAGTCTGGCTGCCCTGACGGAACCATTGCTGCGGGGTACATGAGAGATTCCTGGGACAAATGGAGAATTATGTGCTTCTTAGTCTTTTCCATCAAGGACGTGGAAGACATCTACCTATTTGGAACCGTGATCGCGGGGTACCTGCTGATTGGGTTGGGCATTGCTCTGGCGTATCGTCAAATTCGTAAAACGATGGCAGCCACTCAAGAAGCCCAAAGGCTGTTCGTCGGCCGGGCTGTGGGATCACAGTCTGGGGTGATTTCTGAACTGAATCGCAAGATGGATCACATCATGGAGAAGCTTGTTGAAAGGGAAAAATTATTTATGAGAGCCAACATGGAATAATAGAACAGACGAACCATTGTAATGTCTGCTCGCGGAAAAACAAAAATCCTAATCTACGATTTTGACTCCCTCGAATGGCCTTGATGCAACAACAGGAGCAGGCTGTTCTGAAAACATCCCCGAGGACTCTAATAGATGGACGCTTTTGACCTCCCTCCCTCCTCAATGACACCCGGAAGTCGAACTTTGCTTGCATTGCATGCAAAACGGCCCGGGCCTCCGGACACAACACCACTATACCCAAAGACAATGGGCATATACACAAACACACACCCCACCCCCACTCCACGCCTTCACCACCGCTTGATTCTCCTTCGGGATGAAGGACGGCTGAGTAGAGCTTCATAGCAGCAGGCCGGTCTCCAGGGCCCCAACTCCCTCCCCCCTCTGTTACGAGTTGTTGTGATTATATGTAACATGTTTATGTGTGCAATGGCAAATTAGGTTTTTTCCCTTGGACTCAGTCAGGACCCCCTCCAAAGGTCCAGCCTTTGACTGATATTTTTTACTTTTTCCACCTTTTTTAAGGATTGCGGTAAGTGGCTGATCCGTTGGCGGTCCTGTCTTGTCTCGCTGTAACGTATGTCTGCTCTTAGTGGGACTGTGCTGAAAATGTAATTTCAGTTCTTATGTGTCTTGCACATGTTAAACAATGGACAATAATAAAGCATCCTGAATCCTGAATCCTGAAGAATGTACTTCATTCAGTTACCAGGACAAGTAAATTGCATTCACCGCTGTAATCAATAGTTCGTACCAACAAAAACGATGATCTTTAGAGACGTTTTCAAACGAGATACTTTAGATTTTGATGGGAAAGAAACTTGTGTGCGTTCTTTATTCATGACAAAGCTGTGTTTGTATTCTGGAAGAGTTAAAAGCTCTATTGACACACCGGGGATTCATGCCCGACCGGCTTATTGAACGCTAAAAGGCTGAAAAACTTTTTTGGAGACTTCCAAGTTTCTCCACTTTGTACTTGGGAGTAATAACTTCTACTCCACTTTGCATAGTTGTACTTTATCAAGGTGAAATTGCTGCTCAATGACGAGCAGCTCTTCATGCCGTCCTAATGTTCTTGCTGACTTTCACTCGGAGAGAGGGAAAAGGCAGCTTTCAATTGAGAGCAAGTTGCGCAAAAAAAAACACTAATTAGACATCAAGTTGTGTTTTTTATGATAACAAACAAGTTTTGTGCCAGAAGATGAAAAAGGCAAATACTTACCGTATTTTTCGGACTATAAGTCGCAGTTTTTTTCATAGTTTGGCCGGTGGTGCGACTTATACTCAGGAGCGACTTATGTGTGAAATTATCAACACATTACCGTAAAATATCAAATAATATTATTTAGCTCATTCACGTAAGAGACTAGACCAGGAGTTGGGAACCTTTTTGGTTGAGAGAGCCATGAAAGCCAAATATTTTAAAATGTATTTCCGTGAGAGCCATATCATATTTTTTAACACTGAATACAACTAAATGTGTGCATTTTTAAGTAAAACCAACATTTTTAGAGTATAATAAGTCTCTTATTCTCTTTAATAACATTGTTATTCTGAAGCTAACCAATAATAAATCAAATGTCATGTCTGTTGATCATGTTTTTGTTTGGCCATGTGCTGTTTGTCATTTGGACTCTTTAAGTTCCTGTTTTTTTCCACTCCCTTGTCTGGTTTCCTTGGTTCCTCATTTTGTCCACCTGTCTCTGGTGGACAAAATGCCTGCTCACCTGCTTCCCGAGCACTAATCAGAGGCAGTATTTAAGTTCGTCTTTGCCAGTCAGTCGCCCTGGCGTCAATGTGATCTTTTCTTGCTCTGTGCTGACTTGTTTCATGCCTTGCCATAGTTTCGTGCTTCATGCCATGCCAAGTAAGTTTTGTTTGATTTATGTTCAAAGTCTGTTTATGTGTTAGCTTTGTTCGTTAGCCAAAGATGTGCCTCCACCTTGAGTGATTTTTGTTTGTATCTTTTTTTAGTTTAAATTAAATCATGTTTTTACCTAAATGCCATGTCGCGAGTGGTCCGTCTGCCTTCCTGGGAGAACGACCCTAAAATACTTCTTACCATTAATGCGACTTCTTCAACAGGCGCGGTAGAAAACGGATGGATGGATTTAAATGCATGAGAATGTTTTATATTTTGCACGTTATTTTTAGCACTGTGATTACCAGCGAAATTATTCATAATTATCGCGTTAAGCAATGTCAGCTAAGATTTATCTGAGAGCCAGATGCAGTCATCAAAAGAGCCACATCTGGCTCTAGAGCCATAGGTTCCCTACCCCTGGACTAGACGCATAAGATTTCATCAGCAGGTTTAAAGTTTGAGTAAAAATGGGGATTTAGGTATTAATAAGGGTAGTGTTGGGCGATATGGCTGTAAACTGGGTCCAATATAAGTAAGTGTGTTGTATCGATCGAAGTAGATATTGATATTTTTTTTAAGACCAATCGAAAATACAGACCAAGAGAAAAATATATAAAATTGAAAAAAAAAAATTCAAAATGTAACCTTCCTCTGATTGGAAATCCCATCAGCTATCAAAGCGGAAATGAAATTAAAGGACATATCAGCAACCATGGAAAAAACCTTACGGATATTTTCGTTCACTTTTGTCTAAAAGCGCCAAATTTGGCACAGGTGTAGCTCAGGGCATACTTAAATGATTTAGCAAAGGCACTCGCGCCGGTGACCTTTGGGGTCGCCACAGCGGCGGATCAAATATGGCCGGCCGCTTGTAAAAGCTTTTGTCTCTGACATTTGAAACAGATGAGCTACAAATGTATACTTGGTGTCTATTTCATGTGTTTTGACGATTAGAAATGTGTTGTAAGGCTCATTTTTATTTTTTGGGTGTCTCCAGACCCCTAATTTGCATATTTCCAAGTGGCGTTTTGCTACTCTGAAGACATTGGATGTAACTTGGGCATTGTCATGAGTAAAACCTGGTGCAACATGCATGATTCCTTTCTATTGTTTACATAAAATGTTCACATATCACACAATTAATACCACTGGTTTGGGGATGACTTGATCGAAGCTTTTTCGGACTTAATAAGGGGGGGAGAGCATGAACCTCATGCTTTCAAACCCTTTTAACACGTACAACTACAGTAGCTTCTGCAGCGTTTGTGGTATTTGGCCTTATTTAATACAAACCCCGTTTCCGTATGAGTTGGGAAATTGTGTTAGATGTAAAAATAAACGTAATACAATGATTTGCAAATCCTTTTTAACCCATATTCAATTGAATGCACTACAAAGACAAGATATTTGGTGTTCAAACTCCTAAACTTTATTTTTTTTGCAAATAATAATTAACTTAGAAATTTCATGGCTGAAACACGTGCCAAAGTAGTTGGGAAAGGGCATGTTCACCACTGTGTTACATCACCTTTTCTATTAACAACACTCAATAAACGTTTGGGAACTGAGGAAACTAATTGTTGAAGTTTTGAAAATGGAATTATTTCCCTTTCTTGTTTTATGTAGAGCTTCAGTCGTTGTATTTTACGCTTCATAATGCGCCACACATTTTCGATGGGAGACAGGTCTTAACTGCAGGCGGGCCAGGAAAGTACCCGCACTCTTTTTTTTACGAAGCCACGCTGTTGTAACATGTGGCTTGGCATTGTCTTGCTGAAATAAACAGGGGCGTCCATGATAACGTTGCTTTGATGACAACATATGTTGCTCCAAAACCTATGTGGACCATTAAGCATTAATGGTGCCTTCACAGATGTGTAAGTTACCCATGCCTTGGGCACTAATACACCCCCATACCATCACAGATGCTGGCTTTTGAACTTTGCGTCTATAACAATCCGGATGGTAATTTTCTTCTTTGTTCCGGAGTACACCACGTCCACAGTTTCGAAATATAATTTGAAATGTGGACTCGTCAGACCACAGTACACTTTGCATTAAGCCATCATAGATGAGCTTGGGCCCAGCAAAGCTGGCGGTGTTTCTGGGTGTTTTTGATAAATGGGTTTTGTTTACTTTGATTAGTACAGTTTTAACTTGCATTTACAGATATAGCGACCAACTGTAGTTACTGACAGTGGTTTATGAAGTGTTCCTGAGCCCACGTGGTGATATCCTTTACACACTGATGTCGGTTTTTGAGACAGTACCGCCTGAGGGATCAAAGGTCCGTAATATCATCGCTTACGTGCAGTGATTTCTCCAGATTTTCTGAACCTTTTGATGATTTTATGGACCGTAGATGGTAAAATCCCTAAATTCCTTGCAATAGCTCGTTGAGATATGTTGTTCTAAAACTGTTCGACAATTTGCTTACAAAGTGGTGACCCTCGCCCCATCCTTGTTTGTGAATTACTTAGCATTTCATAGAAGCTGCTTTTATACCCAATCATGGCACCCACCTGTTCCCAATTAGCCTCCACACCTGTGGGATGTTCCAAATAAGTGTTTGATGAGCATTCCTCAACTTTATCAGTATTTATTGCCACCTTTCCCATCTTCTTTGTCACCTGTTGCTGGCATCAAATTCTAAAGTTAATGATTATTTGCAAACAAAAAAATGTTTATCAGTTTGAACATCAAATATGTTGTCTTTGTAGCATATTCAACTGAATATGGGTTGGAAATGATTTGCAAATCATTGTATTCCGTTTATATTTACATCTAACACAATTTCCCAACTCATATGGAAACGGGGTTTGTACATTGACAGATTTTTACTGCCCAGCTCTAAATTACAATAAGGATAGCGTTTACATAACCTCAAAATTAACGCTCAGCGGAACCCTGACCTAACCTAAGTGGTGCCAGGGGAGTGCTGCAAAATGCTCCAGGAAGAAGAGTCTTCCATTTATTACATAAGAGTCAAACAAAGCAGCGCGGTCATGGCTGCAGGTCAGGTGACAACAACATATGATTCACGGCTCACTGTGTGCCCTTTTGTCCCGTCCTGCTCGCGGTGGGAACGTCCGACGCCGCCCCTCCGCCGGTGGCGCCGCGCAGAGCCCCTCCGGAATGTCGCCGCCCTGTCGAGCGGAGCGGCAAAGTCATCCCGCATGCCTTCCCTCGGCGGCCCGCTGGAGAAGAAGAACATGGCACATGTCACAACAAGTGATGTCCCCTTTGCGCTATTTGTGCTGACGTGGCAAACGTTCACAATTGTCGGCGTCTGCAAAAGAACAGAAGATGCAACAAACTGCAAAGACATCAGATATTTTACATTTGCTTTTCACTTCCTGGAAAAAAATGATGCTGAGATTTGCATAAAACGTTCCAGTGCCGATCAATAAAGATAACAAATGGAAGTAAGTCATATTTCATGGCCAGTGCATCAATAACATTCACACTGCTCATTACGGTTATTGAAACGTATCGATTTCTACACTGACATGAGCTACAGTGGGGCAAAAAAGTATTTAGTCAGCCACCGATTGTGCAAGTTGTCCCACTTAAAATGATGACAGAGGTCTGTAATTTTCATCATAGGTACACTTCAACTGTGAGAGACAGAATGTGAAAAAAAAATCCAGGAATTCACATTGTAGGAATTTTAAAGAATTTATTTGTAAATTATGGTGGAAAATAAGTATTTGGTCAACCATTCAAAGCTCTCACTGATGTAAGGAGGTTTTGGCTCAAAATCTCACGATACATGGCCCCATTCATTCTTTCCTTAACATGGATCAATCGTCCTGTCCCCTTAAGGAAAAACAGCCCCAAAGCATGATGTTTCCACCCCCATGCTTCACAGTAGGTATGGTGTTCTTGGGATGCAAATCAGTATTCTTCTTCCTCCAAACACGGCGAGTTGAGTTTATACCAAAAAGTTGTATTTTGGTTTCATCTGACCACATGACATTCTCCCAATCCTCTGCTGTATCATCCATGTATCCATTTTGGTATAAACTCAACTTGTCGTGTTTGGAGGAAGAAGAATACTGAGTTGCATCCCAAGAACACCATACCTACTGTGAAGCATGGGGGTGGAAACATCATGCTTTGGGGCTGTTTTTCTGCTAAGGGGACAGGACGAACGATTCGTGTTAAAGATTTTTTTAAGCCAACTTTTGTATTGAAGGGGGAATTGCAAACTTCCTGTTGATTTTAGCTGGGAGGTATAAGTGTATGAAATATAGGTCTAACTGAGACCTACGTAGTGTTTTTTTGTTTCATGTTTCTATGACGTTCCTACTGGAAGTTACAGACAGTTTTGTCTGTGTTTTCTTCCTAGGGGGCCTAGAGCGCCATTTTGAGTTTTGGGGTTTGGTTTTTTGATTGGATCGCAATTTTTGCCAGTCCTGATGTGTGTGTCAAATGTTCTTGGGATTCAACTCAGTATTCTTCTTCCTCCAAACACGACGAGTTGAGTTTATACCAAAATGGATACATGGATGATACAGCAGAGGATTGGGAGAATGTCATGTGGTCAGATGAAACCAAAATAGAACTTCTTGGTATAAACTCAACTTGTCGTGTTTGGAGGAAGAAGAATACTGAGTTGCATCCCAAGAACACCATACTTACTGTGAAGCATGGGGGTGGAAACATCATGCTTTGGGGCTGTTTTTCTACTAAGGGGACAGGACGATTGATCCGTGTTAAGGAAAGAATGAATGGGGCCATGTATCGTGAGATTTTGAGCCAAAACCTCCTTCCATCAGTGAGAGCTTTGAATGGTTGACCAAATACTTATTTTCCACCATAATTTACAAATAAATTCTTTAAAATTCCTCCAATGTGAATTCCTGGATTTTTTTTCACATTCTGTCTCTCACAGTTGAAGTGTACCTATGATGAAAATTACAGACCTCTGTCATCATTTTAAGTGGGAGAACCTGCACAATCGGTGGCTGACTAAATATTTTTTTGACCCCACTGTACAACACTCTATATTAGCCTTATCTTGACCTGCATGTTAGGTTTTGTGGACTACCTCCTATTTCAAACCCAACACAGGTCCTGGTCTTCAAAGAGCTAACAGCTGCTGACATCAGCTGTTTGACACAAGTGGCCTTGGCTCGCTACACGAGTGCTACCGTGTGTTTAGACGGTCCAACTTGATAAGCGTTCACAAGGACTACCACCAAAATAAAACGAGAGGCAGTAAAAATGCCGCCATGCAACGTAGCATAAGAAAGATATCTCAAATTACAAAGTGTCTGCAAAGGCCATTTCAATGGACAATTGGTTCAAAAAGTTGTAAAAAGGTTAACAATAAAGATTTGTCATAACACAATCCATGAATACGAAACATTTATTAGTATGCAAGTGAAACATACTGTATGTTCAAATTACCTTAAGGCAGTTAAGACTGCAGCATATTACAAAACCCCAAACCAGTGAAGTTATCACGTTGTGTACTTCATATATAGAAAAACAATACAATGATTTGCAAATCCTTTTCAACTTATATTCAATTGAATAGACTGCAGAGACAAGATATTTAATGTTGGAACTGAGAAACTTTTTTTGGGGGGGGGGGGCAAATAACCCTTAACTTATAATCTAATGGCAGCAACACATTGCAAAAACGTTTTCTTAGATGAACTCGAGCCCAGCGAAGCCGGCGGCGTTTCTGGGTGTTGCTGATAAATGGCTTTCGCTTTGCAAAGTAGAGTTTTAACTTGCACTTACAGATGTAGCGACGGACTGTAGTTACGGACAGTGGTTTTCTGAAGTGTTCCTGAGCCCAAGTGGTGATATCCTTTACACACCGATTTTGCTTTTTGATGCAGTACCGCCTCAGGGATTGAAGGTCCGTAATATGCATATGTAAAAACCCTTAATTCCATAATATGCATAGGTTAACACCCTAAATTCCCCATAAAAGGGCACAATTCCGGCGGAAAAGCCGAACATCAAACACACCGAGAAAACACTAATAGATTACAGAAGAAAAATTCATATTATCCCGCGGGGAAATACATAGTGTCAAAACGTAACTTTAAGAAAGGGGGGACTGCTTTATTTATTTATTATGTATTCATATTATTTTTTAGTATTTATTTGAACGCTAAAGCGTTCAAACAAATATTCGTCACTTTGGGCAAATAGGTTTACAAAGTCATGAAATATGCACTCCCTCCCCAGGGCACGATCTGCAGCATCTTGTAGTAGCAGCAAAAGAATTGCCATTGTGTGAGTTGAGTTGCAACAGAGGGTGTGAGAGGACTGTTGGTCTTTTAAAAAGTCACCAATCACTAAATCAACGCCACGGTAATTGATGATTGTGTGGTGTGTGTATGTATGTATATATATATATATATATATATATATATATATATATATATAAAATACTATTAATTTAACATTAAACAATAGAAGTAAGGGAACTTATCACACTTAAGAACATATAGGCCACCCTAAGAGTGCTCAGCAGCACTCGTAGATTTTGTTCTTACCTACGAACAAATCCGAGCTAAGAAAACATTGGTGAATACAAAAATCTCCTTAAAAACTTCGTAAGTAGGCCTAATAACAATATTTGTTCTTAAGAACGGTTGCTGAATGGGGCCCATTAACAGGAGACAGTATGGCTGTGTATCTTGGGGCACCACGTTACTGGATTTGATTAAATTATTGGTGACAACGACTTGATTCAGAATCAATTGTCAATTGAGACGGATTCTCGATTCAAAATGAATACTTCTTTAATAATGTTGAGTGTCAAATCTGCCATTAACTACATTCCTCCATAAAATAGACAAACAGCTCTGATAAAATGTTATATTAGTTTATAAAAAAATAGTCTAGTTTGATAAAATTCTACCCAAACATTTAAAAAAGTCAAATACAAATAAGGCAACAACAGAAGTTTCCCACACTTCTCTTTTGTGAAGTAAATCTGTACAGCCGATATGGAATATGGACATCCACATCTACAATATGATTTACCTGAGTGGCTGGACACGATCAATAAAAAATACAAATATATGTATTTTAATTTTTAAATTAAAGGCCTACTGAAACCCACTACTACCGACCACGCAGTCTGATAGTTTATATATAAATGATGAAATATTAACATTGCAACACCTGCCAATACGGCCGGTTTAGTTTACTAAATTACAATTTTAAATTTTCCGCGGAGTTTCTTGTTGAAAACGTCGCGGAATGATGACGCGTATGATGATGTGTGTTCGTGACGTCTCGGGTTTGAGAGGTATTATCCCAGCACCACTTGCGGCTAAAAGTCGTCTCCTTTCATCGCATAATTACACAGTAATGTGGACATCTGTGTTGCTGAATCTTTTACAATTTGTTCAATTAATAATGGAGACGTCAAATTAGAGTGCTGTTGGTGAAAAGCGGTGCATTGCAGCTGCCTTTAGCAACCGAGACACAGCCTCTGTTTCTTTGTTTGTTGTCAAGCTTTAACACAGAGCGGTCAAGCGAACATGTTTCTCTACGTCAACCAGCAAATTTTTGGATGGGAAAATTGTGATATTAAGTCGACTCTTACCGGAGACATCAGTGGATTATGCGTCCTCCTGCAGCAGCTGTCAAAAAAGACAGCTGTGATCTTGGCTCCTCCATTGGCTTCTCTGAGAGACACTGGCGTTCACCGCATCCATCCGACTTTGAGGTATGACTTTACAATCTCATTAAAACACTATTAAAACATTAAGCAGATAAAGGATCTTCCAGAATTATCCTAGTATATGTGTCTAATTACATCTGAAACGCTCACACTGCCGCCGCCCGGAGCCGTCGCTTTTTTTTTTTTGTGTGCTTCAGTCTAACTTTCCTTATCCACAAATCTTTCATCCTCGCTCATATTAATGGGGAAATCGTCGCTTTCTCGGTCCGAATAGCTCCAGTTGCTGGAGGCTCACATTATAAACAATGTGAGGATGTGAGGAGCCCTCACACTGGTGATGTCACGCGCACATCGTCATACTTCTGGTAAAGGCAAGGCTTTTTTATTAGCGACCAAAAGTTGCGAACTTTATCGTCGATGTTCTCTACTAAATCCTTTCAGCAAAAATATGGCAATATCGCGAAATGATCAAGTATGACACATAGAATGGACCTGCTATCCCCGTTTAAATAAGAAAATCTCATTTCAGTAGGCCTTTAAACTTATGTTTTTTTAATTGATTTTGGATTTTTTTTTTTAGTTGATTAAGAACCGTTAGTAATTATAATTAATTTGAAATTAAATTTTTTTTTTGGACACCCCCAGGAGAAAGCAGTATGTCACCAACCTAGAAAGGCTTCAAGACGTAGATATGAAATTGAAGCCCGTCATTGTGTCTCCGCCTTTCGCCGCTGTCCTCCATACATGGACGTGGGGCACAGATGGACTTCCACGTCCTCGTCATGCCATTCATGGAGCGCCTGTTGTCAATGGTGCGGCGGGCTACCAAATATAGAAAAAGGGGGTTCGCTCTGCGTAGGGGGCCTCCCTGCTGTCAACGACCCCCAAGGCTATAAAACAGCCTGACCTGGCGTTTCCACACCCCCTGCTTTACAACGCTGCCAAAGTCTCGAGGTGCCTGGTGCTGATCTGGTGAGTACAGGACCAAACCGTGAAGGGTTTATCCCAAAATGGAATTAAAGACTTGATTCAACCTTAACCCCTCATTGATTCAACCTTGACCCCTCAACTTTGACTTACTATGTCAGCAACTAACTCCAGTATGCTCATCACTGGTGAACACCGGGAGATGAGTTCTGGACTAGACTCCTCTCACTAGGCAACACGTAATCCCAACTAATTTCCCCAGCAATCCAAACAATGAGAACAAACGGACAAACAAATGCTGTGTTGCAGAGGTGACGCCATGTGTGACGATGAAGAGACCACCGCCCTGGTGTGCGACAACGGCTCCGGTCTGGTGAAGGCCGGATTCGCCGGGGACGACGCGCCTCGCGCCGTCTTCCCGTCCATTGTCGGACGCCCTCGTCACCAGGTAACGAAAACCAGCGACGTTTTAGCGATCACGGCCAGGATTTTTTGATTAAATTCATGTCACGAGTCAGGTCTATGGTGGGTGAACTTCGTAACGCTTAAACAAAAAAGTCTTAGGTTGCGTTCAGCTTTTTTTGTGGAAGGAAATATTTTTCATGTCACTTTGTCGTATGGAAACAGTAAATAATAACGATGGGACTTTTCCAGCAACTCACGATTCGATTACTGTTGCGTCTGTTCGGCATGGTAATGCCAAGTTTGTCCCTCCGTGGATGCGTCGAGCAAGAACACAGCAAAGGTAAGATTAGCTGATTTATTAAAAGAACAAAAGGAGCTACAGAACAAAAATACTGGATCTAATAGACAAAACAAACAGGACGCTAGCATGAAAGGTAGGAATACAAATAGCAAAATTAATCTGGCACGAAGGTACACAAAAGGAAAAACAATTCATCAGCATGAGAGCTGGAATAAAACAAATGCGTAGCGTGAGAGCTCTTGAGAATAAGAAAGAATTGCGTGTAAGCAAATGAGCATAACAGACGTACCTTTGCGTGAAAGCAAACCTGGGTCCCAGACTGAACAACAAAAGGAGACAGGTTTATATAGGGAAGCTGATTAACAGTAACAGGTGTGCGGGACCGTGAGTAGCAGGTGAAATCAATGAGAAACCATGGAAACGGACAAAACAGGAACTAAGCAGGTGGAACGACGGAGTGATACAAAAACTGGAACAATAAACAATAATACGTGGAGAACCGAAAAGCGGAGCTCAACAGATAACAATTCTTGGGGATTTGATTCAGACACACTTCAAACTGATTCTTACAATATATTATTTGGTATAAAACTATAAACAATTTTCAAACAGGTTACAAAAGCTCCTTTTGGCTGGTGACATTTTACATATACAGTCGTGGTCGAAAATTTACAGACACTTTTTTAAAGAACATTATGTCATGGCTGTCTTGAGTTTCCAATTTTTCCTACATCCCTTATTTTTTGTGATAGAGTGATTTGAGCACATAGTTGTTGGTCACAAAAAACATTCATGAAGTTGGGTTCTTTTATGAAATTATTATGGGTCTACTGAAAATGTGAGCAAATGTGCTCGGTCAAAAGTATAACATCCTGTAGCCATCCAAAAGTTTCTGGTTGAATTTTTGAACACTCCCCTTGACAAAATTGGTGAAGTTCAGCTAAATTTTTCTGACATGGATTGTTTCTTCAGCATTGTACACATGTTTAAGTCAGGACTTTTGGAAAGCCCTTCTAAAACCTTAAATCTTGCCTGATTTAGCCATTTCTTTACCACCTTTGATGTGATTGTCCTGTTGGAACACTCAATTGCGCCTAAAACCCAACCTCCGGGCTGATGATTTTATGTCGTTCTAAAGAATTTGGAGGTAATCCTTCTTTTTCATTGTACCATTTAATCTCTGTAAAGCAGCAAAACAGGCCCTGGGGATAATACTACCACCACCATGCTTGACAGTAGGTGTGGTGTTCCTGGGATTAAAGGCCTCACCTTTTGTCCTCTAACATTTTGCTGGGTATTGTGGCCAAACAGCTGATTGTTTTTTTCATCTGACATCACATGGACAAAGATAAGACCTTCTGGAGGAAAGTTGGGTAGAATTTTTTTTTCAACTTTTTCTTTTTCTGAAATGGGTCTAGAAAAATAGGCGTTTTATATTAATAATAATAATAATAATAGATTTTATTTGTAAAAAGCACTTTACGTTGAGCAAACAACCTCAAAGTGCCACAGTGTAAAAAATAGTAATAATAAAAAAATAAAAAAATAAAAACTAGAAACAGCCCAAAAGCTACAACCAGCATGCATGTCTATGGAAAGGCTTTTTAAAAAGATGGGTTTTTAAGCCTTTTTTTAAAAGCATCCACAGTCTGAGGTCCCCTCAGGTGGTCAGGGAGAGCGTTCCACAGACTGGGAGCATTGGAGCAGAAAGCTCGGTCTCCCATTGTTCGAAGCTTTGTCCGTGGAGGTTGGAGGAGGTTAGCCTGTATGGAGCGGAGGTGTCGTGTGGAGGATTTGGGGGTGAGCAGTCCCTTGAGGTAGAGGGGGGCATTTCCATGAAGGCACTGGTGAGTTAGTAGGGAGATTTTGAATTCAATCCTGAATGGAAATATTAATGGCCATACAGTAGGGAAGGCATTCATATGGCCCCATTCCTAGGTGGATCTCACCTGAGAGGAAGAGGGGCGTTAATCAGATTGCAATGCAATCTGCTGAACATGATGGAAAGCACCACTCTACTTAGCAACTGACACTGTGGTCAAAGTTGGAATTGCTACAAAACACATTTTTAAGGTATGGAACACTACTGCCATCTGGCGGCGAAAGTGCATAGTGCACGCCCTAATTTGTCACATTTCATGTGTCAGGTAAACCACAACAAATGGTGCCATATGAATCTCTTTCCTACTGTATTAAATTGAGGTACATTTGAGAGTAGAACATGAAATCTAATGCATAGGATTATGAATAAAAAACTACCAAACCAATTTTCACGAGTGGCACAAGGTTCAAATAACCCAATGAAGTATGGTGAAAATACGAATGAGGATACAGGGATTTTTATCCATTATTTCAGCCTTGGCAGAGGTCTGTTTTCTGAGGTGTGTATCTTAAAGTTCAACACCTAAGACTTTTTCACAATATTCTTCCTGGTGCTTTATGAGTCTAATTGACGAGGTAAAATATTGTTGGACTAAGTCCTCCCTTGTCTGTTCTACCAGGGCGTCATGGTGGGTATGGGCCAGAAGGACTCCTATGTGGGCGACGAGGCCCAGAGCAAGAGGGGCATCCTGACCCTGAAGTACCCCATTGAGCACGGCATCATCACCAACTGGGACGACATGGAGAAGATCTGGCACCATACCTTCTACAACGAGCTGAGGGTGGCCCCCGAGGAGCACCCTACCCTGCTGACCGAGGCCCCCCTCAACCCCAAAGCCAACCGGGAGAAGATGACGCAGATCATGTTCGAGACATTCAACGTTCCCGCCATGTACGTGGCCATCCAGGCGGTGCTGTCCCTCTACGCCTCCGGGCGTACCACAGGTATGCTGACATAGACTGGGTAAGACTGGTCAGGTCGTTCACGCCGCCCGTGTTGTCATCTTTAGGTATCGTGCTGGACTCTGGCGACGGCGTGACGCACAACGTGCCCATCTATGAAGGTTACGCGCTCCCGCACGCCATCATGCGTCTGGACTTGGCGGGTCGTGACCTCACGGATTACCTCATGAAGATCCTGACAGAGCGTGGATACTCCTTTGTGACGACAGGTGAGCACAAATAGCCGCTTTTGCTTTTTCCCGCGCTTCGTCGCACCTAACAGCGTCCCAATGTTGTGCTCGTCCAGCCGAGCGTGAGATCGTGCGTGACATCAAGGAGAAGCTGTGCTACGTGGCGCTGGACTTTGAGAACGAGATGGCCACTGCCGCCTCGTCCTCGTCCTTGGAGAAGAGCTACGAGCTGCCAGATGGTCAGGTCATTACCATTGGCAACGAGCGTTTCCGCTGCCCGGAGACCCTCTTCCAGCCTTCCTTCATTGGTGCGTAAACAGTTAACTATCGCATCTCATAAGCTTGACAACACACTGTGTCCAATGTTTTCACAAAGATAAAATAAGTCATATTTTTGGTTAGTTTAATAGTTAAAACACATTTACATTATTGCAATCAGTTGATAAAACGTTGTCCTTTACAATTATAAAAGTTTTTTTTTTTTAAATCTACTACTCTGCTAGCATGCCAGCAGACTGGGGTAGATCCTGCTGAAATCCTATGGATTGAATGAATACAGAATCGTTTTGAATCGGAAAAATATCGTTTTTGAATCGAAAATCGTATCGAATCAAAAAAATCAATATATTATCGAATCGTGTCCCCAAGAATCGATATTGAATCGAATCGTGGGACACCCAAAGATTCACAGCCCTAATATAAATATATATATATATATATATATATATGTATATTTACACACACTGTATATAGTCGAGGTTTCTGTGGTTTATCCGTTATACAGTGCTCAAGACCGGGGTAGAGCGGAATTTGATGCCTACAAGCTTGTTTCGCAGGTTTCCCTGCTCTTCAGGGGACTTTATCTGGCTTTACTACAGGTATGCTGAAATCCCCTGAAGAGCAGGAAAACCTGTGAGACAGGCTTGTAGGGATGAAATAGCCTCTGTGTTTTTCCTGACCTAACATATGTGTGTATGTATATATATATATATGTTTATGTATATGTTTATATATATATATATGTATATATATATATATATATGTTTATGTATATGTATGTATATATATATGTATATGTTTATGTATAGATATATATATATGTATACATACACATATATATATGTTTATATATTTATGTATTTTATATATATATATATATATGTATAATAGTAATAGATTTCATTTGTAAAAAAGCACTTTACGTTGAGCAAACAACCTCAAAGTGCCACAATGTAAAAAAAATGTTAATAATAATAATGAAAATAAATAAAATACAAAACTAGAAACAGCTCAATAGCTAGAACTAGCATGCATGTCTATAAAAATAATTTTTTTATTTAGACTTCTTGGCACTAAACCTGTAGAAAATAGTTCTTCTTAGGTTTTGTTGACATTTCCTTTCATTTATGCCTTTATATTATTATCAGAGAAAAGTTACATTTGAAATAAAAATGTTTACATTTAATACAGTTTCCTATTATTTTTTATAGATGAAAAAAAGTAAATTATCGAATGTTGACCGACGTTAAGCACATATATCATGGTAGCATTTTTGCAGCCATAATTTGATTATTCAGGTGGCCTAGTGGTTAGTATGTCCGCCCTGAGATCGGTAGGTTGTGAGTTCGAACCCCGGCAGTCATACCAAAGACTATAAAAATGGGGCTCATTCCTTTCCTGCTTGGCACTCAGCATCAGGGGTTGGAAATGAGGGTTAAATCACCAAAAATGATTCCCGGGCACGGCACTGCTCCTGCCCACTGCTCCCCTCACCTCCCAGGGGGTGATCAAGGGTGATGGGTCAAATGCAGAGAATAATTTCGCCACACCTACATTGATACTTTAACTTTAACTTTTAAGGATGCATGTAAATATGCTCCCATTTGACCATTTACCGTGACCCAAATATACATAATAATATGCATATATTAAGTACTACTAGGCAACACCCAACCTCAAAAATGACTTGCGATACATTTTGGGCCTTAGCCCTCAATTTGGGAACCTTCCTCTTTGTAGAATAGTCCTTCTCAAAAACTGGGGCGGGACCCCCGTAATGGAATATGACAAAGTGTATGTGTTTTTTTCTGCAATTTTAATAATAATATGATGTTATGCTGAGGTGAATTTATAAAAAATGTTTAGACAAATGATAATGAAAAACATTTTAAACACACATCTCCATTTTAGTGATTTTTGTGCCTGTATTTTTAAAATCTGTTTTTATCTAACAAGCATTTTTAATATGAATATGTTTCTACGCCAGCAGCATTGTGCTGATGGTGCCAAGGCTGGGCCGGCCGGTGGCATAAACACAATGTGTTTTTTTTACTGCGATCACATGACCACGGCCTGAGCTTTTGTAAAGATTTCAATATTTTTTTTGTTCATTCAAATCCGACACTCAAAAAAAAGTTTTGCTGTCAACATTTAATAATAAGGTCGTTTGAATCAGATAAGGAATGCGTACCTCCACTTCCTTGCAAAAATGCGCAATGGTTCATTCCTCCCTGCGATGAGGTGGCGACTTGTCCAGGGTGTACCCTGCCTTCCGCCCGTTGGCAGCTGAGATAGGCTCCAGCGACCCCCCGCGTACCCAAAAGGGACAAGCGGTAGGGAATGGATGGATGGATGGGTTCATTCCTCCTGAAAGCGAAAAAATTAAGACAAATATGTCCTAACGTTGTCAAAGCTCACCTTCACACACAGCGGCAACATTCGGAAAGCACGATGAAGTAATAGAATAAATGGTACAAATATGTGAAATCTATTTGTGGCAGCATCTGACAAAGTTATTTGTACATTTTTGCTTTTGCATCTCATTGCACATAACTGCGGTGCATTCAAGAACACCCGATTAAAGTTCGAAACAGAAGCGTCAATAAGTTTTAAAGATGGGGAAGGCGTATACTTATTCTTAAAAACAAACCATCCAGTAAAAAAAAAAATGAAATGTAACATATTTATGATCAAGTGAATAAAGATAGGTTGGCTGACTATTAAAACTCACATTGTGACTACTTTTTATTGGATTTCTGCACTTTTTTGTGGGGGAAAAAAAACACAAAGACCCTAGACCCCCCTGCACTCACCAAATCAGCACCTTGAGACCTTTTACCTGTGTTTAAAAATCTAACTCGAACAAATGAAGTCAATACTTTTAAAAATAATAAATACAAACCCCGTTTCCATATGAGTTGGGAAATTGTGTTAGATGTAAATATAAACGGAATACAATGATTTGCAAATCATTTTCAACCCATATTCAGTTGAATGCACTACAAAGACAACATATTTGATGTTCAAACTGATAAACATTTTTTTGTTTGCAAATAATCATTAACTTTAGAATTTGATGCCAGCAACAGGTGACAAAGAAGATGGGAAAGGTGGCAATAAATACTGATAAAGTTGAGGAATGCTCATCAAACACTTATTTGGAACATCCCACAGGTGTGGAGGCTAATTGGGAACAGGTGGGTGCCATGATTGGGTATAAAAGCAGCTTCTATGAAATGCTAAGTAATTCACAAACAAGGATGGGGCGAGGGTCACCACTTTGTAAGCAAATTGTCGAACAGTTTTAGAACAACATTTCTCAACGAGCTGTTGCAAGGAATTTAGGGATTTTACCATCTACAGTCCATAAAGTCATCAAAAGGTTCAGATAATCTGGAGGAATCACTGCACGTAAGCGATTATATTACGGACCTTTGACCCCTCAGGCGGTACTGCATCAAAAACCGGCATCAGTGTGCAAAGGATATCACCACATTGACTCAAGAACACTTCATAAAACCACTGTCAGTAACTACAGTTGGTCGCTACATCTGTAAGTGCAAGTTAAAACTCTGCTATTCAAAGCAAAACCCATTTATCGACAACACCAAGCAACGCCGCTGGATTCGCTGGGCCCAAGCTTATCTAAGATGGACTGATGCGAAGTGGAAAAGTGTTCTGTGGTCTGACGAGCCCACATTTCGAATTAAAATTAGGAAACTGTGGACGTGGTGTCCTCCGGAACAAAGAGGAAAATAACCATCCGGATTGTTATAGGCGCAAATTTCAAAATCCAGCATCTGTGATGGTATGGGGGTGCATTAGCGCCCAAGGCATGGGTAACTTACACATCTGTGAAGGCACCATTATGCTGAAAGGTCCATACAGGTTTGGAGCAACATATGTTGCCATCCAAGCAAGGTTATCATGGACGCCCCTGCTTATTTCAACAAGACAATGCCAAGCCACGTGTTACAACAGTGTGGTTTCGTAGTAAAAGAGTGCGGGTACTTTCCTGGCCCGCCTGCAGTCCAGACCTGTCTCCAACCGAAAATGTGTGGCGCATTATGAAGCATAAAATAGGACAGCGGAGACCCCGGACTGTGGAACGAGTAAAGCTCTACATAAAACAAGAATGGTAAATAATTCCACTTTCAAAGCTTCAACAATTAGTTTCCTCAGTTCCCAAACGTTTATTGAGTGTTGTTAAAAGAAAAGGTGATGTAACAGTGGTGAACATGCCCTTTCCTAACTACTTTGGCTTGTGTTGCAGCCATGAAATTCTAGGTTAATTATTACTTGCAAAAAAAATAAAATAAAGTTTATGGGTTTGAACATCAAATATCTTGTCTTTGTAGAACATTCAACTGAATATTGGTTGTAAAGGATTTGCAAATCATTGTATTACGTTTATATTTACATCCAACACAATTTCCCAACTCATATGGAAACGGGGTTTGCAAGTAATATTACAGACCAAACTGTGGCCACAAACAAAAAGACTAGACTTGGCCCTGTGTCAACTGGTTGTCACACATTATCCCCAACCTGCGATTGATGAACTCGCCGACTAATTTTAAGCAGACACATATTGTTGACATTTGTGCCAGCAAACGTGTGCAGCTGTCGGCGGGAAGCTGTCTGTAGTAGCGCCTGTTACGACAGCTGACGTGTTTGGGGGTGGGGGCTACACACCACTAAGCTGACCTCCCCGTTCTGCATGTTTGTTGCACAGGCATGGAGTCTGCAGGCATTCACGAGACCACCTACAACAGCATCATGAAATGCGACATCGACATCAGAAAGGACCTGTACGCCAACAACGTGCTGTCAGGCGGCACCACCATGTACCCCGGTATCGCCGACCGCATGCAGAAAGAGATCACGGCTCTGGCGCCCAGCACCATGAAGATTAAGGTAGTTATATACCACACAATTTAGTAGGAAATCATACAATGGCACAACAGCATGAAGAATCCACAAAGATGGCTGACATAGCACACAAAAAAATTTAGATGTAGAAAAAAATTTAACAAATTGGAGAATAAGGTAAAAAACACACGAAACATTAAACATTTCCCTAATACAGTAAACCAGGGGTGTCCAAAGTGCGGCGGCCCGCAGGTCATTTTTTAACAGCCCCACGGCACATTTTAAGCATCCATCCATCCATCCATCCATCCATTTTTTACTGCTTATTCCCTTTTGGGGTCGCGGTGGGCGCAGGCGCCTATCTCCGCTACAATCAGGCGGAAGGCAGTGTACACCCTGGACAGGTCGCCACCTCATGGCAGGGCCAACACAGATAGACAGACAACATTCACACTCACATTCACACACTAGAGCCAATTTAGTGTTGCCAATCAACCTATCCCCAGGTGCATGTTTTTGGAAGTGGGAGGAAGCCGGAGTACCCGGAGGGAACCCACGCATTCACGGGGAGAACATGCAAACGCCACACAGAAAGATCCCAAGCCTGGGATTGAACCCAGGACTGCAGGACCTTTGTATTGTGAGGCAGACGCACTAACCCCTCTGCCACCGTGAAGCCCCATTTTAAACATAATATGGAAAATAATTAAAAACATAAAAAGTGGTATAAAAGAGCAAACTGGTGAAATGTAACAAGAAAATGTTGCAATGTTTATTCTAATAACACAAAAATGCCATGCAGGCTGTTACTTTCTTAATATAAAAAAAAAATAGTGAATCAAAATCAATTATGAATTATTGACCAATTCAAGGCTCCAATTTCGTCACATTAAATATTCCACTTTGAGATATTTTTGGGGGCAAATGTTGAATATTTTGTGTTTGCCATATAAAAAACTGAGCTGTTTTTTTTTTTCAAAGAAGGGCCTAAACCAAAGGTAGGAAACCTATGGCTCGCGAGCCAGATGTGGCTCTTTTGACGACTGTATATGACTCTCAGATAAATCTAAATTGACATCGCTTAACACGATAAGTAATGAATAATTCCGCTGGAAATAACAGTGTTAAAAATAATGTTCAAATAATAAAACATTCCCATGCATTTGAATCCATCCATCCATCAATTTTCTACCACACCTGTTCAAGATTACAGGTGGCTCAGCCAACCCCAGGGGGGTCGCATTAATGGAAAGAAGTACTTTATATATAATTGGTTAGCTTCAGAATAACAATGTTATTAAAAAGAATAACATACGTTTTATACTCTAAAAATGTTTGTCTTACTTAAAAATGCACACGTTGTCTTAAGTGTTAAATAATATTATGTGGCTCTTACGGAAATACATTTTACAATATTTGGATTTCATGGCTCTCTCAGCCAAAAAGGTTCCCGACCCCTGGCTAAACGAATAAACAAAAAACATAAAATACAAAAAAACTTATAATTGACGATTAGATCTGAAGTTGATCTCAAGACCATTGTGTTAAAAGTAAACAGTAAATACTTTAATGAGTAGGACCCTTTTGAATTAGTGTGTTTTGTTTTTAAGTGTCATTGCACAATAAATAACAGTGAATTAAAATCAATGGTGTTATGAGTTGTTGACCTTTTTACGGCTCCAATTATGATACAATCTCTCTACTTAAACATTTTATTGGGTGAAAATATTGCATATTTTGTTTTGTTTTTCCATAAAAAAACATGGTTTTCTTCGACAAAAAGAGCATACAACTTAAATCTTTAAAAACGTCATATTGACAGATAGACTTATTGTTGATCTAGAGATTTTAAACTTGAATAATATTAAAAATAATAATACTGAATAATAACACATTTTTAACATATTATTTTTACCAAAACCCTTTGGGGTCCCCGGGATCAAGCCTGAGTGGAGGCCTGAATGTATATTTTTAATTTATATATTGTATTGGTTTTTAAAATAAATGGCCCCCGCTTCTTTTGATTTTTCAGTGTAAGGCCCTCAGTGGAAAAAGTTTGGACACCCCTGCAGCAAACTATTGTTTGTCGCTGTTAGTTGGTTCTGGGCTTGACCATTATAAATTAATTTCCGCAAAGTACAAATTGTTCATTTTAAATCCAATATTGTCAGAGCTGGAGCATAACAAAACGTGTTAAACCCAGTTTTAACATTCTGAGAGCCCTCCAGACTTGAAATAACACCCACATACTTGTTTATTTTAATACAATAAGGCTGCCTGAGGCTTAACCAATCAGTAACAACGATGCTGAACACACACTCTAAATTGTTTGGTCATCTAGTGGCCAATACAACAATAGCAGTGTTTATTAAACTTTTTTCACCAAATACCCCATCAGAAAACAGTTGGGTCTCCAAGGACCACCGTAATGACCAACATTAGAAAACAATAGCGTAGAAGGCCTAAGTAGTCATTAGTCACACTCACACATATATATATATATATATACACAGTATATACATATGTATGTGTATATATATATATATATATATATATACATATATATGCATATATATATATATATATATATATATATATATATATATATATCAATCAATCATCAATCAATGTTTACTTATATAGCCCTAAATCACTAGTGTCTCAAAGGGCTGCACAGACCACCACGACATCCTCGGTAGGCCCACATAAGGGCAAGGAAAACTCACACCCAGTGGGACATCAGTGACAATGATGACTATGAGAACCTTAGAGAGGAGGAAAGCAATGGATGTCGAGCGGGTCTAACATGATACTGTGAAAGTTCAATCCACAATGGATCCAACACAGTCGCGAGAGTCCAGTCCAAAGCGGATCCAACACAGCAGCGAGAGTCCCGTACACAGCGGAGCCAGCAGGAGACCATCCCAAGCGGAGGCGGACCAGCAGCGCAGAGATGTCCCCAGCCGATACACAGGCGAGCAGTACATGGCCACCGGATCGGACCGGACCCCCTCCACAAGGGAGAGTGGGACATAGAAGAAAAAGAAAAGAAACGGCAGATCAACTGGTCTAAAAAGGGAGTCTATTTAAAGGCTAGAGTATACAAATGAGTTTTAAGGTGAGACTTAAATGCTTCTACTGAGGTGGCATCGCGAACTGTTACCGGGAGGGTATTCCAGAGTACTGGAGCCCGAACGGAAAACGCTCTATAGCCCGCAGACTTTTTTTGGGCTTTGGGAATCACTAATAAGCCGGAGTCCTTTGAACGCAGATTTCTTGCCGGGACATATGGTACAATACAATCGGCAAGATAGGATGGAGCTAGACCGTGTAGTATTTTATACGTAAGTAGTAAAACCTTAAAGTCACATCTTAAGTGCACAGGAAGCCAGTCCAGTTGAGCCAGTACAGGCGTAATGTGATCAAACTTTCTTGTTCTTGTCAAAAGTCTAGCAGCCGCATTTTGTACCAACTGTTATCTTTTAATGCTAGACATGGGGAGACCCGAAAATAATACGTTACAGAAGTCGAGGCGAGACGTATGTATGTGTATATATATATATATATGTGTGTATATATATATGTATATATACATATATATATATATATATATTTATATATATATGTATATATGTATATATATATATATATACATATATATGTAGGTGTGGGAAAAATCACAAGACTACTTCATCTCTACAGAACTGTTTCATGAGGGGTTCCCTCAATCATCAGATCTCCTGATGATTTATACTGTATATATATATACAGTATAAATATATATATATATATGTATATGTGTGTGTCTATATGTATGTGTATACATATATGTATAAATACATACACACATATATACATACATAAATATATACATACATATATATACATATATACATATATATATACATACATATATATATATATATATATATATATATATATATATATATATATATAAAAGGGTGGTCTTAAAGAAGTAGCCATTTTTTGGAGGTCTCACGAAGGTATCAAATACGAGTGTGTGTGTGTGCGTGTGTGTGTGTCTGTGTATTGGATAAAATACATGTACACTAATTGAGGGAAACATGGTTACTGGATGATATTAATTTTTATACCAACTGAATCTCCAACAACATAATTTGATATATCAATTCTCGGAGGGACAATTTGATTTAGAATCATTTGTCATTTTAAAACGATTCTCAATTCATTCTAATTCTTGCAATATTTTTTGGGGTATCTAAATCATAATAAAACATTTAAAAAAAAAAAGGTTACTGGTTACAAAGGCACCCTTTTGCAGCTGATGTATACACAAAGTGAATAAGGATGGAGACGACATAAAAATATGTCTCTTGAAAATTGCGATTCTTAAATCGTTGAATCAATTTAAGAATTGTAATTAATAAGAATCGTGATTCGGATGTAAATTGATTTTTTTGAGCACGCCTAACTATATTGCTTTTTCTACAGAATCCAAATGAAGACTGTTCTTTTGACTTTCAGCGAACATTTATTGCAGAATTGATGTAAACAGGTTATATTGCTGATTGTATTCTGATACATATCGAGGAAAATGTTTCTGAGAAAAACTTTTGGAGGTTAATGGTTTCTACGGAAAATCCAACTAAAAATATTCAATCTTGTGTCCAGATCATCGCGCCCCCTGAGAGGAAGTACTCCGTGTGGATCGGCGGCTCCATCCTGGCCTCCCTGTCCACTTTCCAGCAGATGTGGATCAGTAAGCAGGAGTATGATGAGGCCGGGCCATCCATCGTCCACAGGAAGTGCTTCTAAGGGAACGCCATGCTCCTCCAACGCTCTACCGCCACCAACACAGCAGTTCATTTGTCATCACCACTATGATTTGTTTACAGAATTTATATATGTATAGCTTTCTAAATAAACAAGGCTCGCCTCTGTCAGTTGTGTACATGAGTCTGGCTTACACAGGGTGGAAGGATCTTCTTTCAAATAAATCAGAGGTGAGGTGTCCTCTGCTCACGCGCTAAGGTTATTAAAAATTTGAATTAGAAAAACATCACAATGAGCAAAGAGGATAAGCCACCTCGTGAGATATTAACTTAACCAAGTCTCATTGAGGGAAAACACACGTGGTCATGTGACCTCTTGATCTGCTTTTGTACAGTGATGGACAAACCTCAATGTAATAATAATAATAACATTATTAGGGTCTAATAATAGTACACGCTCTAGTCCAGGGGTCACCAACACGGTCCCCGCGGGCACCAGGTAGCCCGTAAGGACCAGATGAGTCGCCCGCTGGCCTGTTCTAAAAATAGCTCAAATAGCAGCAATTACCAGTGAGCTGCCTCTATTTTTTTTAAATTGTATTTATTTACTAGCAAGCTGGTCTCGCTGTGCGCGACATTTTTGATTCTAAGACAGACAAAAGTCAAATAGAATTTGAAAATCCAAGAAAATATTTTAAACACTTGGTCTTCACTTGTTTAAATAAATTCATAATTTTTTTTACTTTGCTTCTTATAACTTTCAGAAAAAATACAACCTTAAAAATTATTTTAGGATTTTTAAACACCTTTTTACCTTTTAAATTCCTTCCTCTTCTTTCCTGACAATTGAAATCAATGTTCAAGTATTTTTTTATTCTTTTATTGTCCAGAATAATAAATATATTTTAATTAAATTCTTCATTTTAGCTTCTGTTTTTTCGACGAAGAATATTTGTGAAATATTTCTTCAAACTTATTATGATTAAAATTCAAAAACATTATTCTGGCAAATTTAGAAAATCTGTATAATCAAATTTAAATCTCATTTTAAAGTGGATTTTAACCTATTTAAAACATGTCATCAAAATTCTAAAATGAATCTTAATCAGGAAAAATTAGTAATGTTACATAATTTTTTCAAAAGATTTGAATTAGCTAGTTTTCTCCATTTTTTTCGGTTGACGATTGTAGCTGAGATAGGCGCCAGCGCCCCCCGCGACCCCAAAAGGGAATAAGCGGTAGAAAATGGATGGATGGATGAATTTTGAATTTTAAAGACTCGAAATTGAAGATAAACTATGTTTCAATTTTTTTTTTTTTTTTCGTGTTTCCTCCTCTTTTAAAGGGATCAATTAAGTGTTTTTTTCATCATTTATTCTCTACAAAAAAATATTCCGTAAAAGGAAAAAAAATGTACGACGGAATGACAGACAGAAATACCCATTTTTTAAAAATAAATTTAGATTTATTTATTAAAGGTAAATTGAGCAAATTGGCTATTTCTGGTAATTTATTTAAGTGTTTGTCAAACTGGTAGCCCTTCGCATTAATCAGTACCCAAGAAGTAGTTCTTGTGTGAAGACTCTTCTTCGGCATGGTAATGCTGGTGTGGTTTTTCCAAGGATGCGTCGAGGCAGAACACAGCAAAGGTATGGTATAAAAATGAATTTATTAAATAATAAAAAGCTAGAAACAAAAACACTGGTGTAAAGAGAAGGCAAACAAAAGACGCTAGCGTGAAAGCTAGGATAACACTAGGAAACTAAAACTTGGCTCGAGGGCACAAACGAGAAAACAAATCATCAGTATGAAAACTGGAATAAACAAGTGGCATAGCGTGAGAGCTAGCGAGAAAATACATACGAAGAATAATGAGAGTCGTCACTGTTGCGCGTGGGCAAATTAGGATCCGAGGAAGACTGAACAGAAAAGGCTGGCTTATAAAGGAGGGTGATTAGCTGAAGCAAGTGTGCGGTACGAGTGTAGCAGGTGAATTAATGAGTAACCACAGTGATGGACAAAACAGGAATTAAACGGGTCAGACTGAGAATGAAACAAAGATGGAAAAACAAACGTAAAGATCCAAGTCATGGATCGCAACATCTTGGTTTCAAAAAGGTTGGTGACCCCTGCTCTAGTCTATGTTCTGTTTATTGATCATATCACTAAACACAATTTAGGGCATGGCTATTTTTAACCCTACACAAACACGCAGAGCAAATCTTGCAATCTCTGCTACGGTTCATCCCAAATGTTCATAACCACTAGGTCATGGCGGATTGTGATGGCTAAAAAGGAAACATTGGGCATTTATTGGACATTTATTCAGATTTATGTTCACTTTTTCTGTAACACTTATATTAGGCCAAGTTGTGCAGTGATCAAGTAGCATACTTGCCAACCCTCCCGGATTTTCCGGGAGACTCCCAAAATTCAGCGCCTCTCCCGAAAACCTCCCGGAAGAAATTTTCTCCCGGAAATCTCCCGAAATTCACGCCCTCTCCATCTCCATGCGGACATGAGTGGGTGCAGGCTGTTTTCACGTCCGCTTTCCTGTTATATAAACAGCTTGCCTGCCCGATCACGTTACAACATCTACGGATTTTTAATAAAAAACTGCACACACAAAGGAGACGAAGCAGAAGAACCAGTAAGTCACAGCCATCTGTAATAGAGTGATTCTATGTTGTCTGTTGCCATCTCCTGGTGAATGTTGGCTATAGCGTTATGGGGTTGCTTTTTGATTGCTTGATGATAGGGCAGACATTCGAAAGAGACGTCGCCGCCACCAGGGGCCGGCGATCTGCTCGAGGTTATCTAGAGTCACCAAATTAAACAGTCGGATTCCCCTGGTCCGCACCAGTTCTAAGTCAGCTGTTGTGCACCTGGCGGCAAGTGACTCTCGCCAGTACGCAAATGGTAGAACAAAGGTTACTCAAATAGTGAAAGGTAAGTGTTGTTGTTTTGTTTTTTTAATAACCAGCAAGCACAGTACAGTTAGAAGAACTGTATTTTTATTACGCCCCCAACACGCCTCCTCCCCACCCCCGACCACGCCCACAACCCCCCACCTCCCGAAATCGGAGGTCTCAAGGTTGGCAAGTATGTCAAGTAGATGCATTCCAATTGGAGGAATATAAACTAGCTGACGGCAACTTTACAGGACAAAATTATCACCACCTACAGGACTGGAGTGCAATATCACGTCTATCATGTTTTTTGGGGATTATTTTAAATTTAAAAGCAAAAGATGCAAATATTCCTACTGTACACTTACATTACGATATTTTAAGTATGACCTATAAAAAACAAAAATAATCCTCATTTACTTAAATTAAATTTGTAATATTAAAAAAAAAAGATGTCAAATGTGTACATTTGAGAGAAAAGAAGTGTTAGTATTACAAGATTAAAGCCGTAAATGTTACAAAAATGCAATTAATTTGATCAAATTAAAGTGATGATTTGAAAACAATAGTGTTGTACTTTCTGATAATAAAAAAATACTTTATGATGATACCAGAATTAAAAAGTTAAAAGTCAAAGTACCAACGATTGTCACACACACACACACACACACACACACACACACACACACACACACACACACAAACACACACACACACACACACACACACACACACACCATGTGTGGTGAAATGAACTTCTGCATTTGACCCATCTCCTTGTTCACCACCTGGGAGGTGAGGGGAGCAGTGAGCAGCAGCGGTGGCCGTGCTCGGGAATATTTGGTGATTTAACCCCCGATTCCAATGATGTATATGAGAGAAGAGACGCCATAATATTACAAAGACAAGGACTTAATGGTACGGGAATAAATGGTACATTGGTAAATGGTTGTACTTGTATAGCGCTTTTCTACCCCTTTTTAAGGAGCCCAAAGCGCTTTGACAGTATTTCCACATTTGCCCATTCACACACACATTCACACACTGATGGCGGGAGCTGCCATGCAAGGCGCTAACCAGGACCCATCAGGAGCAAGGGTGAAGTGTCTTGCCCAAGGACACAACGGACGTGACTAGGATGGTAGAAGGTGGGGATTGAACTAGTAACCCTCAGATTGCTGGCACGACCACTCTCCCTACATCGCCACGCCGTCCCCGTAAAGTTGTAATTGTACGAAAATAATGTTATAATTTCACAAGAATAAAGTCGTCAATCCATATTTGAAGAAAAAATATGTTACGGTAATGTAATAATAAAAGTTATGATCAAAAAAGAAAAATCGTAATATTATAAAAAAATCAGGATGTAATATTAAATTAATAAAGTAATTTTTTGACCCAAAAATATTCTGTATGAAATTTTTTTTACAACTTTCTCGATACGTTACGCGAACCAATGAGTTATAAATAAATAAATAAATTATAAATAGGTTGTACTTGAGTTTGTCAGGACTTTGACGTGGATTTGTTTTGCTTCTTCGATGCAGAGGGAATTTGGAACGAGCCAGGCGTGAATGTGAGTACATGATTAATTTATTTATACACTATAATACAAAAAAAGGAAAACAAAGGGTGGGCTCAGTGGCGGATAATAATCTATACTAAACTAAAAAAAAACAGCACAATGGCATGACTATATACAAATAAATAAAATATACTATCAATGGTACAAAACAAACCAAAAAAACTTGCACAGAGGCCTAAATATAAACAATATCTTACGTGGCATGGTCAAAAAAATAATCAGCGTGGCAAGGAAAGGTAGGTGTGTGGTCATCAGGGTTAGATACAAAGTCCGGTAGGTAAAGCAAGTCCACAAGCATGTAGCAAGTAGTAAGCACAAAGTTCCAAAGCCAAGGACAGAAACAGAATGGTATAAATAATGACTGTGATGATGATTACTAACAGGTGTGAGGCTGAGAACAGGGGCGTGACTTGGAGACCAGGTGGAAACTAATGAGTAACTATGGAAACAAACAAAACCAGGAAGTGCAAAAACGGGAAAAAGAGTCCAAAAACAAAACATAACATGATCAAACATAAACCCAGATAGACAGAGTTGTGTTTTTTTAATACGTTTAGTAGAACTAGTTGCTCAATAATAAACTGTAATAGTAAGAGAAAAAGGTCTTAACTTTTGAAAAATAACGCTGACATTTCAATTCAAAATGTTATACCAAAATCCGAATTCACAACTTTAAGGACTGACAAGTACTTAGATTTCTTTCATTAAAATGTGAACGTTATTGATGCTTTAGTACAGTGTTTTTCAACCTTTTTTGAGCCAAGGCCCATTTTTTGCATTGGAAAAATCCGGAGGCACACCACCAGCAGAAATCATTAAAAAATAAAATTTAGTTGACAGTAAAAAGTCGTTGTCACAATATTTGGATATGACTTTAAACCATAAACCAAGCATGCATCAATATAGCTCTTGTCTCAAAGTAGGTGTACTGTCACCACCTGTGACATCACACCCTGACTTATTTTGAGTGTTTTGCTGTTTTCCTCTGTGTAGTGTTTTAGTTCTTGTCTTGCGCTCCTTTTTTTTTTTGTATTTTCCTGTAGCAGTTTCATGTCTTCCTTTGAGCGATATTCCCCGCATCTACTTTGTAATAGCAATCAAGAATATTTCAGTTGTTTTCATTCTTCTTTGTGTGGACATTGTTGATTGTCATGTCATTTTCGGATGTACTTTGTGGATGCCGTCTTTGCTCCACAGTAAGTCTTTGCTGTCGTCCAGCATTTGGTTTTTGTTTACTTTGTAGCCAGTTCAGTTTTAGTTTCGTTCTGCATAGCCTTCCCAAAGTTTCAATGCCTTTTTTTAGGAGCATTCACCTTTTCTTTATTTTTGGTTTAAGCATGAGATACCCTTTTTTACCTGTACGCTGCCTCCCGCTGTTTCCGACATCTACAAAGCTGGCTGCCACCTACTGATATGGAAGAGTGTAATGTGGTAAGTCTGCCGATCTCCAGACAGTCTAGACACAACAACAACACATCATTTGCAGAAAATAATTACTGGTTTGCAAAAATATATTTAACCCAAATAGGTGAATTTAGATAATCTCCCACGGCACACCATACTGTATCTCACGGCACACCAGTGTGCCACGGCACAGTGGTTGAAAAAAAAGCCTTAGTATGTCAACAGAACTGTTTGTTGCTAGGCACCATCAAAGGAAACGAGTCTCAAAGGAACACTGTATAGGGTGTTCATTTACATATTCTCATTCCAGGTACATTGCAGCTCTGTATTAACTGTAAAAATACAATTTAGAAAGAAAAACAGCGCCAACTGGTGGGGTACCAATTGCCAATACACTTGATGGTGATGTTTGATTGAGAATAACTCCAAAATCAGATGCTGTGTGCGCGCGTGCGTGAGTGAGGGATGGAGGGATGGGATGGGGGAGGAGCAGGGAGGAACGGATTTGACTAGGATGGTAGAAGGTGGGGATTGAACCAGTAACCCTCAGATTGCTGGCACGGCCAATCCCAACTTCACCACACCATCCCCGTGAAGTTGTAATTGTGCGGAAATAATGTTATTTCACAAGAATAAAGTCGTCAATCCATATTTGAGAAAAAATATGTTACGGTAATGCAATAATAAAAGTTATGATCAAAAACGAAAAATCGTAATACTATAAAAAATAAAGATGTAATATTAAATTTTGGACAAAAAAATATTCTGTATCAAATTTTTTTTACAACTTTCTCGTAACGTGACGCGAACCGATGAGTTATGTTTTTCTAATATGTTTAGTGTCACGCCTGTAAGATTATGTTTTGGATTTTTGCCATGTTTGGTCAGGTTATGTTTACTTTTTTGGACATTTAGTTCGGTCTTGGCACTTCCTGGTTTGTTTTCGTCTCCATGCCAACCCATTAGTTTTCACCTGTCATGTCACGTCCCTGTCCTCAGCCTCACACCTGTTTTCACTAATCATCACAGCTACTATTTAAGTCATTCTTTTTCTGTCTTCGTCCTGTGATCTTCACACACGCTACCCATGCTCAGGGGCGCCGCTAGGGATTTTGGGCCCCATGAAAAGATTCTTTACAGGGACCCAAACACATAATTTCATATGATTCCATCATCATTAGGGGCCTCTCTGGGCCCCCCTCCATCATGGGCCCCTAGAATCTGTCTCCTTTACCCCCCCTTTTCGGTGCACCTACCCATGCTGCACCTCCTTCATGCCCTTGTCCATAGTTCCATGTCGTGTAAGTTTTTGTATATAATTCATAGTCAATTGCCTTTGTGCTAAGTCTTTTGTTTATGTCCATTATTCATGCCATCGAGCAAGTGTTTTTGTTTCATGTTTGTATTTTGTAGCCAAGTTTTGTACCTCCACTGTGAGCGCTTTGTGTTTATCTTTTGTCAGTTATAGTATTAAATTTAAAGATTTACTCACATTCACGTCTCGCCCGTGCAAATCATTCTCTGCATCGAAGAAACAACCTCAATCCATGTCACGGTTTGACATTTAGTAGAACTAGTTGCTCAATAATAAACTGTAATAGTAAGAGAAAAAGGTCTTAACTTTTGAAAAATAACGCTGACATTTCAATTCAAAATGTTATAACAAAATCCGAATTCACAACTTTCGTTAAAATGTGAACGTTATTGATGCCTTAGTATGTCAACAGAACTGCTTGTTGCTAGGCACCATCAAAGGAAACGAGTCTCAAAGGAACACTGTATAGGGCAGGGGTCACCGACCTTTTTGAAACCAAGAAATACTTCTCGGGTACTGATTAATACTACCAGTTTGATAAAGGCTTAAATAAATTGCCAGAAAAAGCCAATTTGTTCAATTTACCTTTAATAAATAAATCTACATTTATTAAAAAAAAAAGGGTATTTCTGTCTGTCATCTAGTTGTACATTTTTTTTCCTTTTACGGAAGATTTTTTGTAGAGAATAAATTATGAAAAATACACTTAATTGAACGGTTTAAAAGAGGAGGAAACACGAAAAAAAAATAAAAATTAAATTTTGAAACAGTTTATCTTCAATTTCGACTCTATAAAATTAAAAATTCAACCGAAAAAATTTGAGAAAAACTAGCTAATTCGAATCTTTTTGAAAAAATTAAAAAAAAGAAATTATGGAACATCATTAGTTTTTTTCTGATTATGATTAATTTTAGAATTTTGATGACATGTTTTAAATAGGTTAAAATCCACTTTGAAATAAGATTTAAATTTGATTCTACAGATTTTCTACATTTGCCAGAATAATTTTTTGGAATTTTAATCATAATGAGTTTGAAGAAATATTTCACAGAAGCTAAAATGAAGAATTAAATTAAAATGTATTTATTATTCTCTACAACAGGGGTCCCCACACTTTTTCTGCAGGCGAGCTACTTTTCAATTGACCAACTAGAGGGGATCTACCTCATTTATATATATCATTTATATTTATTTATTTATGAAAGATACATTTTTGTAAACAAGTTAAATGTGTTTAATGATAATACAAGCATGTGTAACACATATAGATGTCTTTCTTTCACGAAGACAAGAATATAAGTTGGTGTATTACCTGATTCTGATGACTTGCATTGATTGGAATCAGACAGTAATGATGATAACGCCCACATTTTCAAATGGAGGAGAAAAAAAGTTGTCCTTTCTGTACAATACCACATGAAAGTGGTTGGTTTTTGGCATCTAATTCATCCAGCTTCCATACACTTTACAAGAAAAACATTGGCGGCAAATTCCGTAGCTTGCTTGATTGACATTCACGGCACCCGAGGGTCTTGTGAGATGACGCTGGCTGCTGCCAGTTCATTATTATGAAAAAATGACAGAGAGGAAGGCGAGAAACACTTTTTATTTCAACAGACTTTCGCGCCGTCCCTTCCGTCAAAACTCTAAAGGCCGATTGCACATTTCCTATCTTCACAATAAAAGCCCTGCTTCATGCTGCCTACGCTAACAAAATAAGAGTCTCGGAAAGCTGGCGTGCACAATTGATGTGCACGCCAGCTTTCTGAGGGATCGCTTGTGCACGCCAGTTTTCCGAGACTCTGTATTTAGTTAGCGCAGGCAGCATGAAGCAGGGCTTTTACTGTGAAGATAGAAAATGTGCAGTCGGCCTTTAGAGTTTTGACGGAAGGTACGGCGCGAGAGTCTGTTGAAATAAAAAGTGTTTCTCGCCTTCCTCTCGGTCATATTTTAATAATAATGATCTTGCAGCAGCCAGCGTCAAGACCCTCTGGTACCGTGAATGTCATTTAAGTGACGTCTTGGTGAAGATTGATGATCACTAATTTTTAGGTCTATTTTTTTTAAAAGCCTGGCTCGAGATCGACTGACACAACCCCCGCGGTCGACTGGTAGCTCGCGATCGACGTAATGGGCACCCCTGCTCTACAATAAAAAAATACTTGAACATTGATTTAAATTGTCAGGAAAGAAGAGGAAGGAATTTAAAAGGTAAAAAGGTATATGTGTTTAAAAATCCTAAAGTCATTTTTAAGGTTGTATTTTTTCTCTAAAATTGTCTTTCTGAAAGTTATAAGAAGCAAAGTAAAAAAAAATACATGAATTTATTCAAACAAGTGAAGACCAAGTCTTTAAAATATTTTCTTGGATTTTCAAATTCTATTGGAGTTTTGTCTCTCTTACAATTAAAAATGTCGAGCAAAGCGAGACCAGCTTGCTAGTAAATAAATACAATTTAAAAAATAGAGGCAGCTCACTGGTAAGTGCTGCTATTTGAGCTATTTTTAGAACAGGCCAGTGGGCTACTCACCTGGTCCTTACGGGCTACCTGGTGCCCGCGGGCACCCCGTTGGTGACCCCTGGTATAGGGTGTTCATTTACATATTCTCATTCCAGGTACATTGCAGCTCTGTATTAACTGTAAAAATACAATTTAGAAAGAAAAATAGCGCCAACTGGTGGGGTACCAATTGCCAATACACTTGATGGTGATGTTTAATTGAGAATAACTCCCAAATCAGATGCTATGTGCCCGCGTGCGTGAGTAAGGGATGGATGGATGGGATGGGGGAGGAGCAGGGAGGAAGAGGAGAAGGGGGGCGGGGGGGAGACTACTTAAAGGCGGATTAACGCTGGCAAGACATTAAATCCAAGCTCCCCTCCATCCAGGCGTGGTCGACCTGATGTGAGGATCGAGAATAGGAGGGCTTATAAATCACCCCCCCACCCCCCCTCACTCTCTCTCCCATGACGGGGGGCAGCCTGGCGGCGGCGCGGTGGTCGGGGGAGCGCACGGCGCACACAGCGGGACGCACAAGGGAGCCAGCGAGCGGAGCGCGCACACAAAGAGACAGTCGGCGCGGCGGGATGCGCTCTTATTTTGACACTCTGCTCGCGCTGGCTTTTTGAGGGGAAAGTAGGAAATTAAGCCATCATCACACCTCCCCATCCCTTCTCCCCTTCACCGCCAAACCCCCCCCCCCCTTTTGTTTTTTAAACGTATATATTTTTTGGGGGGGGAAGGACTGGACTACCACTTGTGCCCTCTTCTGCCCCTCCGGATGCTCAGAAATGGGGGAATGGACTATACTAGAGAGGCTCCTGGAGGCTGCTGTCCAGCAGCACTCTACTATGATAGGAAGGTAAGGTGACCCAAACGGAGAAGACCAGAGACGCAGCAGCCTCCAGGATCGTCTTTAGCATGGTCCCCAATCCCCCTGGCTTCTGTCTTGTGCCACCAGGATCTCATCTCCCCCCACCCTCGTCCTCTTCTGTCCGGTGTCTGTGTGGTCTTGTGGATCTCTTTCTTAGATTGGAGTTATCCCTTCTGTAACCTAACCGTGTCTAGTTTTCTAGTCTGTGTTCACTCATAAAAGCACATGTCTTTTACATAGAGCAGTGAGTTCGATCAAACCCTAGGGGTTCGGTGAGTCGGCCATAGGGGTTCGGCGGAGCCTCCGCCGCTGAGGTCAAGACACACCCAACTCATCGTGTAAAAAAAAACCTTCTCCCTATCGGTGTATTACGGGTACTCCCAAACAATTTTCCCTCTGACTTGCAGGTGTGTAATTTGTTGTGAGTTCATGCACCAGTGGTTCTTAACCTTGTTGGAGGTACCGAACCCCGCCAGTTTCGTATGCGCCTTCACCGAACCCTTCTTTAGTGAAAAAAATATATACATATTTTTTTCCAATTCAACACTAAGGTATGTTTTTTTTTTTTACTGGTGCACAAAATAACCTTGCATGAACATCACCTTGTTCAAAGAACTCACAACAAATCACACACCTGCAAGTCAGAGGGAAAATTGTTTGGGGGGTATCCGTAATACGCCGATAGGGAGAAGGTTTTTTTTTTTTACACGATGAGTTGGGTGTGTCTTGACCTCAGCGGCGGAGGCTCCGCCGAACCCCTGAAGCCGACTCACTGAACCCCTAGGGTTGGATCGAACCCAGGTTAAGAACCACTGTCATGCACTGTGTTTGTGTTGTTCTTTGAACAAGGTGATGTTCATGCACGGTTCATTTTGTGCACCAGTAAAAAAAAAACATACCTTCGTCTTGAATTTGAAAAAAATATATATATTTTTCACTAAAGAAGGGTTCGGTGAAGGCGCATATGAAACTGGCGGGGTTCGGTACCTCCAACAAGGTTAAGAACCACTGACATAGAGCCCAACAGGGCAGAAGACGGTAAGGAGGAAGCCGTTCCGCACTGGACAGCTCCCGCGCACCACACTCAACATGTGCTCCATCTTTCTTTTCTTTTTGTTTCCCCCCCCCCACTTATTTTCACATTGTGTTCTTCTTGTTGTTCTTTTACTGAAAAAGGATCCTGCTGACAGTGGTGGTGATCTTCCGCATCCTGATCGTGGCCATCGTGGGGGAGACGGTGTACGATGACGAGCAGACCATGTTCGTGTGCAACACCCTGCAGCCGGGGTGCAACCAGGCGTGCTACGACAAGGCTTTCCCCATCTCGCACATCCGCTACTGGGTCTTCCAGATCATCATGGTGTGCACGCCCAGCCTGTGCTTCATCACCTACTCCGTGCACCAGTCGGCCAAGCAGAAGGAGCGCCGCTACTCCACCGTCTACCTGACCCTGGACAAGGAGCAGGACTCGCTGAAGCGCGACGAGGGCAAGAAGATCAAGAACACCGTGGTCAACGGCGTGGTGCTGCAGAACACCGAGAACTCCACCAAGGAGGCCGAGCCGGACTGCCTGGAGGTCAAGGAGATCCCCAACTCGGCCGCCGCCAGAACTACAAAGTCGAAAATGAGACGCCAGGAGGGCATCTCTCGCTTCTACATCATCCAGGTGGTGTTCCGCAACGCGTTGGAGATAGGCTTCCTGGTGGGTCAGTACTTCCTGTACGGCTTCAACGTGCCCTCCGTGTACGAGTGCGACCGCTACCCGTGCATCAAGGACGTCGAGTGCTACGTCTCCCGGCCCACGGAGAAGACCGTCTTCTTGGTCTTCATGTTCGCCGTCAGCGGCTTTTGCGTGGTGCTCAATCTGGCCGAACTCAACCACTTGGGCTGGAGGAAAATCAAAACAGCCGTGCGGGGGGTGCAGGCCCGCCGGAAGTCCATCTACGAGATTCGGAACAAGGACCTGCCCAGGATGAGCGTGCCCAATTTCGGGCGCACGCAGTCCAGCGACTCGGCTTACGTCTAGGAGAGGAACTTTGGAGGCGCCGAAAAACTTAACCGATTAATGACTTTTTCCAACAGTGGGCAAGTTTTATTTCCCTTTCTCTTTCATTTTTGGGGGTCTCTGAAGGACTTTGTAGCAGGCGTGGACTACGTGTGCTTACTTATTTAAAGGCCTACTGAAACCCACTACTACCCACCACGCAGTCTGATAGTTTATATATCAATGAAGAAATATTAACATTGCAACACATGTCAATACGGATTTTTTAGTTTACTAAATTACAATTTAAAATTTCCCGGGAGTTTCGTCTTGGAAACGTCGTGTAATGATGACGTGTACGCAAGACGTCACGCGTTTTTACGAAGTATGAGCGCTACGCACACACACAGCTAAATGTCGTCTGCTTTAACGGCATAATTACACAGTATTTTGGAGATCTGTGTTGCTGAATCTTTTGCAATTTGTTCAATTAATATTGGAGAAGTCACAGTAGAAAGATGGAGTTGGGAAGCTTTAGCCTTTAGCCACACAAACACACGGCGATTCCTTGTTTAAAATTCCCGGAGGTGAAACTTTACTATGGATCAGAGCGCGGTCAAGCAGACATGGATCCAAACCGAATGTCAACCAGCAGGTTTCGGTGAGAAAATTGTGGTTAAAAAGTCGCTTCTTACTAGAGAAAAGTTGAGCTTGCCCCGTCCACAGCTGCCGTCGACTTCCCTGAGACACTGCGCGTCAAGACACCCATGGAGACACCCTTCCGACTATCAGGTACTATTTAACTCACTAAAACACAAGCAACACAATAGAAAGATAAGAGATTTCCCAGAATTATCCTAATAAATGTGTTTAAAAACATCGGAATCCGTCCCAATGCAATCGCGGTTTTTTTAACTCGTTTTTTTATCTTTCTAGTCCGTCGCTATCAATATCCTCAAACACAAATCTTTCATCCTCGCTAAAATTAATGGGGAAATTGTCGTTTTCTCGGTCCGAATAGCACTTTTTGTTGGAGGCTCCCATTAAAATCAATGTGAATATGTGAGGAGCCCCCACACTTGTGACGTCATCGTCTGCGACTTCCGGTAGAGGCAGGGCTTTTCTCTTAACACCGAAAGTTGCAAACTTTATCGTGGATGTCTTCTACTAAATCCTTTCAGCAAAAATATGGCAATACCGCGAAATGATCAAGTATGACACTTAGAATGGACAGGCTATCCCCGTTTAAATAAGAAAATCTCATTTCAGTAGGCCTTTAATGACTTTTTCCAACAGTGGGCAAGTTTTATTTCCCTTTCTCTTTTATTTTTGGGGGTCTTTGAAGGACTTTGTAGCAGACGTGGACTACGTGTGCTTACTTATCTAATATGATTTACAAGGTTTTGACTGCACTGATGCAACTTTTTAGTAGCGTTTCTATTTAAGAGGAACCACCCGCCCACTGGACACTTCATTAGGGACACCTGCCTTTCCAAAAAGAGCCGCCTTTGAGGCATTAAAGTAACTATATGCGCGTTCGTGTGGCTCTGCTGCAAACTGCTTAGTTTAGTGCCTCAAAAGCACAATTCGTGCGGGTGTGCCTAATGTAGTGACCAGTCAGGGAGGAAAATGCAAAAAAAAACAAGAAAAAAAAAAAGATGCACTAAGGAGGTGAACTCTGTCCAAAATGTGCTTCTTCCTGCAGTTAAATAGCACCATCAATAGGACATCCAGATTTATGAATATATAAATATACATCATGTATTTTGTTGCCTGTGTCACACCACTTGACCTTAAACATGTAAGTAACCGTTCCATCGCTTTTTATCAAACTTGCAGCAAAACGCTAACGTCTGTGACACATTTTAGGACACACCAAAGCGCCCACGTCTTTTTTTTAATTATTATTATTTGTCAAGTTGCTTCTTCTTTTTTTTGTCTGTGTAATCAAGTGCCATAATTGTATATAGACATAATATAAATGTATACATATTTAAATATATAAATATATATATAAATATATATAACAACCATCATCAAGAAGCTTATTCCACCTGCTTGGATAAAATGCTAAAAAGCCTTTTTTTAGATGAATTACCAAAAAAAAAGTATTCAAAAATGTATTTGTGATTTCATCTGGGAAATTGAATTACAATAAAATGTCTCCCTCAGCCTAATCGAAAGCTCAAAATATGAACTATAGCACAAACTGACATTTTTTAATTAAAGAAAGTATGATTAAAGATCTGCTTTGGTGCTACAGTTTTTGTTTTCTTTTCCACAGAACAGTTCTAAAATGTAACCAAAAAAAAAAAAAAAAACACATCCGAGGAAGAAATGACAAGCATAAATCTATTTTGTTTTTTTTTCCGTGAAAAATAAAGAGTGGGATTCATGTACACCACAATTGTGTGAGGCGCAGTGCTTTATCTTGATTGTCGACATTATGTACAGTGTGTGTGTGTGTGTGTGTGTAAATTTGGCCTTGGTGCAGTGACTGTAGCCCCGCCCACATCCACTGCAGGACACACCTTACACAGGGGGTGCTACAACTGCCAGGCTGATGCTGCATCGACTAATTATAGCTGGAATAATCACACCGGCCACATTATTAGGTACACCTATGTCAAAAGTGTGTTTATGCTATTATTCATGTTCAAGCAGCACCTGACAATGTCAATTACTACACTTCCAAAAGCAGACATTTTTGATTGGATGGAATTAGACTGCACAAGTGTAGTTAGTAAAGTGTCCAATGAGTAAATGTGTTTAAAAAAAACATATTTTTGACCACTTATTGTGTGACAGTGTTTTTTTTTTACCTGCCGTCGTAAAAGAGTTGATCTGGAGTCTTCGGCCCTTTCTTTGTCTTCTCAGCCTTTATTCTAGGCAGTGAGCTCCCTGAAGGGCAGAGTAGAAGACAAAAAAAAAAAAAACATGAGGAAACGCTCAGACCCCTCCTCTCAAATACATAGCGATGGAAGGAGTTACTTGCAACTTGCGACATGTGAACGCCAGCGTGACTCTGGAAAGCCAGGAAGAAAGAAGAAGGCCATGATGCCTGTCTCCATCATTTTTGGATACCTTAGGCCAGTGGTTCTCACCTTTTTTCAGTGATGTAGCCCCTGTGAACATTTTTTAATTCAAATACCCCCCAATCAGAGCAAAGCATTTCTGGTTGAAAAATAGAGATAAAGAAGTAAAATACAGCACTATGTCATCAGTTTCTGATTTATTAAATTGTATAACAGTGCAAAAGATTGCTCATGTGTAGTGGTATTTCTTGCACTATTTGGAAAAAAGATATAAAAATAGCTAAAAACTTGTTGAAAAATAAACAAGTGATTCAATTATAAATAAAGATTTCTACACATAGAAGTAATCATCAACTTAAAGTGCCCTCTTTGGGGATTGTAATAGACATCCATCTGGATTCATCAACTTCATTATAAACGTTTCTTCACAAAAAAAGAAATCTTTAACATCAATACTTATGGAACATGTCCACCAAAAATCCAGCTGTCAACACTGAATATTGCATTGTTGTTTTTTTTTTCACAGTTTATAAACTTACTTTCATATTTTGTTGAAGTGTTATTCAATAAATATATTTATAAAGGATTTTTGAATTGTTGCTATTTTTAGAATATTTTTGAAAAATCTCACGTACCCCTTGGCATACCTTCAAGTACCCCCAGGGGTGCACGTACCCCCATTTGAGAACCACTGGCCTAAGGCAGTGAGATTTTTAAAAAAATAGCAACATTTCAAAAATCCATTATAAATATATTTGTTGAATAATACTTCAACAAAATATGAATGTAAGTTTATAAACTGTGGAAAAAAAATAACAACAATGCAATATTCAGTGTTGACAGCCAGATTTTTTGTGGACATGTTCCATAAATATTGATGTTAAATATTTCTTTTTTTGTGAAGAAATGTTTAGAAGTAAGTTCATGAATCCAGATGGATCTCTATTACAATCCCCAAAGAGGGCACTTTAAGTTGATGATTACTTCTATGTGTAGAAATCTTTATTTTTAATTGAATCACTTGTTTATTTTTCAACAAGTTTTTAGTTATTTTTAAATCTTTTTTTCCAAATAGTTCAAGAAAGACCACTACTAATGAGCAATATTTTGCACTGTTATACAATTTAATAAATCAGAAACTGATGACATAGTGCTGTATTTTACTTCCTTACCTCTTTTTTTCAACCAAAAATGCTTTGCTCTGATTAGGGGGTACTTGCATTAAAAAAAAAATTCACAGGGGGTACATCACTTAAAAACGGTTGAGAACCACTGCCCTAGGTGCTTTTGAAAAAAAAAAAAAAAAAAAAAAACAAGAACACAATGGGCAAAAATAATTGTGCAAAAATAAAAGGGCAAAAACAATTGGGCTATGTTGCAATGCGATTATGTATGCTGCTGTGCATTTACATCATGCAGGAGATCACATGGTACCTGAAGGTCTCACTCGCTCACTTTTTGCAGCCACAATGTTAACTTACAGTCTACTCGCCAGACACCTCATTAGGTGCACCTGCATCATTTAGTTTGCTCTAATGCAAAAGCTAGAATTTTTAAATATACTTTTTTTTAAATTATTCCTATAGTTAAAGGCCTACTGACCTGAGATTAATCTTATTTAAACGGGGATGGCAGGTACATTCTATGTGTCATACTTGATCATTTCGCGATATTGCCATATTTTTGCTGAAAGGAACATCGAGGATAAAGTTCGCAACTTTTGGTGCTGATAAAAAAGCCTCACGTCCTCACATTGTTTTTAATGGGAGCCTCCAGCAGCAAGAGCTATTCGGACCGAGAAAACAACAATTTCCCCATTAATTTGAGCGAGGATGAAAGATTCGTGGATGATGATATTAATAGCGAAGGACTAGAAAAAGATTAAAAAAAATAAAGTTTAAAAAAAAAAAGGCGATTGCATTGGGAAGGATTCAGATGTTTTTAGACACAGTTACTAGGATAATTCTGAGAAATCCCTTATCTTTCTATTGTGTTGCTAGTGTTTTAGTGAGATTAAATAGTACCTGATAGTGGGAGGGGTGTGTCCACGGGTGTCTTTGGCCAGTGTCTGAGGGAAGTCGACAAGGATGGCGCAAACTCCACTGTTCTCCGGTAAGAGGCGACTTTTTAATACAATTTTCTCACCGAAACCTGCCGGTTGACCATGAATTGATTAACGTGGACCCCAACTTAAACAAGTTGAAAAACTTATTCGGGTGTTACCATTTAGTGGTCAATTGTACGGAATATGTACTGTACTGTGCAATCTACTAATAAAAGTATCAATCAATCAATCAATCCATGTTCGCTTGAACGCTCTGATCCATAGTAAAGCTTCACCGCTGGGAATTTTAAACAAGGAATCACCGTGTTTGTGTGCCTAAAGGCTAAAGCTTCCCACCTCCATCTTTCTACTTTGACTTCTCCATTATTAATTGAACAAATTGCAAAAGATTCAGCAACACAGATGTCCAGAATACTGTTTAATGGCGCGATGAAAACAGATGACTTTTAGCCGCAAATAGTGCTGCGCTAATATTTCCTGACCGTCCTTGATTCACGCGTCGTCATTCTGCTACGTTTTCAACAGGAAACTCCGCGGGAAATTTAAAAAATTGCAATTTAGTAAACTAAAAAGGCTGTATTGGCATGTGTTGCAATGTTAATATTTCATCATTGATATATAATCAGACTGTGTGGTCGGTAGTAGTGGGTTTCAGTAGGCCTTTAAGCAGGAAAAGTCAGATGTTGAGCATGTGCTGTGATGACAAAGTGAAAACTCTCAGCATCGTCAACATTTGCTGCGATTTAATACAAGTGTGTCGTCTTCTTTCTTATGACTCAAACTTATTACTTCAGATTTAAAGTGCATTAAAAACCCTTCTAGGTTCAAACTGTGGTCACTACCCAGCAGGCGCAAGACATTAAAACAACGTTGAGAACTTGCTGAGTTAGGTCCGGACGTTGAGCAACTCAAAGCTACCTTTGGAACAACATGCTTTTTTGACCACATTTAATCAACGTGGTTCCATTTACAAATATAACTATTTTACAACATTGTTTCCAATTCAGTTTTAAAAGGACATGTATGCATAATTAACGTTGTATCGAAGACCTCAGTTCAAACAAGAATGTACTCTGCATGGGTGATTTGTTTTTTTATTTTTGCCTTTCCTTCTTCCCTTCAGTCCTCTTTTTTGATTATGTTAAAGTTTTTCCAAAAAGGCATGTTAATAGGAATATAAACAAGAAGTTACCGTAAAGTACATTTTTATCATTTTTTAATCCATTTTTCAGTCCAGTTCAGTTCAATCATTTATATAACATGTTTAAAAACATCCCCATTGATTGATTGATTGATTGATTGAAACTTTTATTAGTAGATTGCACAGTTCAGTACATATTCCGTAAAATTGACAACTAAATGGTAACACCTGAAGAAGTTTTTCAACTTGTTTAAGTCGCGGTCCACGTTAATCAATTAATTGCTGTATAGACATGTCAAATTCAAAATAGTGCCAAACTGTCAAATGCATATACAGTATCAACACGGCAGGATGAATACAATACTAAAACAGTTATTAAATAACGAAGTGCAAAAAAGATAGCAAATAACATTACAAAAAAATAATAAAATATGATGTATTAATCAAATGACTAAAAATAGGACACAAACAAACAACCAAGATTTTTAGCCAGGATTTAAACTGTTACGACTTGGAAATGAGAGGACCCAGATGCAGAGAGGAAGTTTCCAAAAATAACAGCTTTTATTTTTAAATAACTTTTTAACCTCCGGTAAAAAAGTATTTCACAAAAATATATGCAACGTACGGAAAATAAATCCGAGGATTAACACTTAACTCAAAAATCACTCCAAAAAATAAGGAGGAATACTACCTTAAGAAAATAACCTAACAAAGATAGAATATCAAGAAGAATTAACAAAAAGCGCTCCAACAGGAGGAAAAATCAACTCTAATGATATATACAAATACAATATCTATGAATAAACAAAAATTCACTCAATCAATGAGGAAATTAAACAAAATTTGGAATAACAAAAAAATCACCAATTAGGACGACGAAGGAAAACTAAGGACGCTCGAAGGAGGAAAAAGTAAACTCAAAATTTCAGCAGAAAAATAACTGCTATGATCAAAAATTAAGGAGAACCAGAAAAAACAGGAGCAAGGCAAGGAGGGAATCAAGGGCATGGACTTGGACATGGACATGGACGCTAGAAGGCACGATAGACGAGACGATCTGGCAAAGGACAAACGGAGAAGTGAGCTTAAATAGGATGTGGGAGTGATGGGGAACAGGTGGAAACAATCAGGAATCAAGGATGACGTCAGACTGGTGACACAAGAGGAAGGACCCGTGATCAGAAACAAGAGGGTAGCTTTTCAAAATAAAACACATAGATCACAAGACAGAAAAACAAACAAGACTTCCCTCACCGCGGTTTGACATTAAACAGGTTTGTGGACATGGAAGATCTAACGGGGAAAGGAAGGCTGTTCCGCAGTAGAAGACCCGCTACTGTTCTGCAGTGGTTAACTTATTTTTACACCTGTGCGACAGGTAGAAATATTCAACATGACATGCGTGGAGGCCCATGCCTCAACTTCGATTGACACCGTCGTAATTAATCATTAAACTTGAGACCGAGTTTGTTTTTTATGACAGTGGTGGCCGTATTTTTTAACTTAAAACTTAATATATTTGACTTAAAACATAACAACCTGTACAGATAGGGGCTTTGCAAATTCCTTTAAAAACAAAAATCTCTGGTCTGATATTACCCTAATGCAGCTCCTCTCAAATAGTGGTTGAAGCGGTTGACCCCGAAGAACTGGCTTTATCAGTATCACACAGCATCACGCTTTGAAAAGTTGTGCACTACAAAACGTGCTTATTGAGTCATTACTCCTGACTTCTTCATTTTGATAAAAAAATAAAGTTAATTTACTGTTAATATCTGCTTACTTTCTCTGTTAACATGTTCTGTCTACACTTCTGTTAAAATATAATAACCACTTATTCTTCTGTTGTTTGATACTTTACATCAGTTTTGGATGATACCACAAATTTAGGTATCAATCCGATACCAAACTGTTACAAGATCATACATTGGTCATATTCAAAGTCGCTATGGATTGAACTTTCACAGTATCATGTTAGACCCGCTCGACATCCATTGCTTTCGGTCCCCTAGAGGGGGGGGGTTGCCCACATCTGAGGTCCTCTCCAAGGTTTCTCATAGTCAGCATTGTCACTGGCGTCCCACTGAATGTGAATTCTCCCTGCCCACTGGGTGTGAGTTTTCCTTGCCCTTTTGTGGGTTCTTCCGAGGATGTTGTAGTCGTAATGATTTGTGCAGTCCTTTGAGACATTTGTGATTTGGGGCTATATAAATAAACATTGATTGATTGATTGATTGAAAGTCCTCATGTGTCCATGGGACATAGTTCCTGAGTTCATAAACATAATATATATTTGAAAAAAACAAAAGAAGATGTTGTGAAGCCAAAAAATATCAACGTAATTATAGTGGTATCGAATAAATACGTGCCTGTACTTGGTATCATTACAGTGGTTGTTAGGTGTGGATCCACCAATGTTTACATTTTGATTCTGGTGAGCTACGGTGTGTAGTGAAGCATGTTTAGCTATTTTTCGTCCTGCAGGGTTGATACTTGTAAGAAACTTACTTTATTTGTCGCCATGGAGACCAGGATTAGTGATTTAGAAGTAGCTAAAACACTGCCGAGGGTGGATGGACGTTAGCCGCGAGCTAGCTTGCTATGTCTTAAAGTACCTCTTCCTGAGGGCATTTCAGTGTTATAACTTCACCTTTATTGTTAGTTTTTAAGTTAAAATGCGTCCGTTCTCCCTTTTCTGTCTACACACTGTGTCTGCTTGTAAGTACCGTAATTTCCGGACTATAAGGTGCACCTGACTATAAGCCGCACCAGCTAAATTTAGGGGGAAATACAGATTGCTCCATACATAAGCCGCACCCGACTATAAGCCGCAGGCGTTTTGATGTGTAATTACCGTAGTATATAGGGGTTCCTGCTACCACGGAGGGCATTGTCGGGACAGAGATGACTGTTTGGGAACGCAAAGCGTCCCATTTATTAACAATAAATCTTTCAATCATTCAATCAAACTTTCACATCTTTGACATGGCGAACAGCATTCGTGCAAAGTACAAATAATACAACGGTGCAAAGTAATACAAAGTGCTCGCCTGTAACACGGCAGTAAAAGGGCAGTCTTCATGCTGCCGTCTCCAACGTCTCACCATTGATGTCAAGGGGTACGTGCAGCAGCTCTATTTCCTTCTTTGACAGCCAGATCGATTGCCTTTAACTTAAAAGCAGCATCATATGCACTTCTCCGTTTGTTTTCCATATTGAGGGTGTTTGCATGAACACTTTCCTTCGCGCAAACTGTAGCTGACGCTCTCCTACTCTTTGTTTTGCTCTCGTTACCTGGTGCCAGATGTCTGCCTCGGTCTCAAGCATCCGCGGTAGTGCGCGACCCTGGTTACCGTAAGCCGCACCGTTGTATAAGCCGCAGGGACCAGAACGAGGGAAAAAAGTAGCGGTTTATAGTCCAGAAATTACGGTACTCTGTGATTGTGTGCCGCCGAACATGCTCGTCTGCTCGTAAACCTGCAATGTCACATGGGCGCGGGGGGGATGCAGGACCGGTACGTTTCAGAGACGGTATCGTACCGAAAATGATTAGTATCGCGGTACTATACTAATACCGGTATACCGTACAATCCTATTTCGAACTATATGCTACTTTTTATTATAAATAGCAACAGCGGAGGACGAATGCCCCACAACAAGAGGATAGAGGAAAATAAGGAGTTTATTTATTATAGCGTCAAACTACCATGGCGGACACACGCAAAGCACTTTATGGACACATATATGGATAATTCGCAGACATCACCAGTTGTGCAACTTTCAAACGACTCATATGAAACAAGTATAAAGGAAGGCAAGATTGTTTTATAAATATCTCCCCAATGCCTCCTTGGTTTGATTGCCAATTTATGGTATTTATGCAGCACAAAAACTGACGTATTGCCGATGCTTTGTGGATGCGCGTTGTCACCCCAGGATGCACGAGGACCAAGAGAGGCAGGAGTTGCAGGTAAGATTTTGATTTAATACAAACATAAAAGAACACTGATGCAAAATGACAAAGAAAAGGCATGCAGAACGCACGGACAGCTAGGCTAACACTTAGCAACGAGGACAGAGTCCAAAAATAGACGTGCGGAGCGCATGGGAAGCTAAGGCGAAACTTAGCAATAGTGGAGGAACCAACGTGCGTGTTGCAAGTAGCAAACAAACCATCCAGGAGGAACTGAGGTAGAAAAAAGGCTTAAGTAGTCAAGCAATCAATCAAACCCAGGTGCGCGTAAAAACAAGAGCAGGTGGGACAAATGTAAAACCAAGGTAACCAGACAAAACAAGGAAGTGCACAAACCAGGGAACGGAAGGGTCCAAAATCATAACAAAAACAGCTACCAAGAAGTAACAAAAGTTGTTTTTTTATATTAGTTCCCCTTTAAATATTTTCTGTTACAGATTAAAAAAACAGTATTGTTGAAGTAATTCTTCTTTGCAAGTTCTATATCAATCTATATTTATGTATTTTTTGTTTTCTTTAATGTTAATAACGATACAATGTTATGCAGACATGTATTCATGACAATTTTATAGACAAATTATAACATGGCTTGGACGTGGATTATTTGAGAATCAGCACGAGCGAAGCGTGGACGTGAGTACATGATATTTATTAAATAAAAAAACAAACTACAAAAAGGCAAACCAAGGACGCGCTGCGTGGCGGATAATAATCTATACTAAACTTAAAACAAAACAGCATAATGGCATGACTATATACAAATAAACAAAAGATACTATCTATGGCATAAACAACAAAACTTACTCGGCGTGGACCAAAACGAACAGCAAGGCATGAAGCTGATTATTGAGGTCGTGAAGGAGGTGCAGCATGGGTAGGGTGTGTGCGAGTGTGAAGATCCCAGAATGAAGACAAGAAAAAGAGTGACTTAAGTAGCTATGATAATTAGTGAAAACCGGTGTGAGGCTGAGGACAGGGACGTGACATGACAGGTGAAAACTAATGAGTTGGCATGGAGACGAAAACAAACCAGGAAGTGCCAAGACAGAACTTAAATGTCCAAAAAACTAAACATAACCTGACCAAAACCAAAACATAAACTTACAGGCGTGACAATTTGTTGTTGCAACAGAGAGTGGGGTATGGGTTGCAGATAAAGTTTTTACATTCAGATGGCAACAGTTTGACTATTTCCATTGCAGTTGTTGACTATTATGAATACTATTATGAGCAAACTGGATGTTTTCTTATTCCCAAACCCTCCATCCATCCATTTTCTACTGCTTATTCCCTTTGGGGTGGCGGAGGGCGCTGGTGCCTATCTCGGCTATAATCGGGCGGAAGGTGGGGTACACCCTGGACAAGTTGCCACCTCATCACAGTTATTTGCAAACCACTATAGTAAACTAAACAACTGAACATAAAAATGTGCTTATAACCGAACGTAAGGATCTTTCTTAAGGCTGCATTTTGTAGCCATTTGATTGTGCCAGTGTGCCTAATGTTGTGGCAAGTGGGTGTAATCACCTGCAGCAGTTAGCCTCCATGACAACGGCAGCAGAACACACTGGGAAGCTATTTTAGGAGGGAAACGCCGCCACCCTATCCAACCTTAATGTGCAATCTAGTTGGCTTGATCAAAAAGATTTACAAAACAAATACTGCAGCGCAGCAGACATCCACATGAGTGTGTGTGTGTGTGTGCGTGCAAGACACAGTCTTAATCCAACATACATTATCATCACCAGACAAAGGAGTGATTTGTGGGGGTGTCACTACACAGTGCACGGATCTGGATCATGAACATGGCTTAGGGGCTCAACAACCCCGTCCAAACCTGTACAAATCTATAGCTTCATGAATAGATTTACTCTACAACGCCGACTGAAAAGTGGAAGTCAGCATTTTCGTCGGATAAAGGGCTTTTTTTAAGCAATAAGACATGCAGAAACAGAGAATATGTATAAGTGATGCTGCCAAAAATACGGTATTTTGGATTGTATTTTGACATAAATGATAATGATAGGCTTATGGCCATACTGCATTGAGCACGCCCGATCTCGGAAGCTAACCTGGGTCGGACCTGGTTATGGGAATACCAGGTGCTGTAAGCTTTGGCAGCAAGGTGGAACAGGAGTTAGTGCATGTCATACTTGCCAACCCTCCCGGATTTTCGGGAGACTCCCGAAATTCAGCTCCTCATCCGAAAACCTCCCGGAAAAAATTTTCTCCCGAAAATCTCCCGAAATTCAGACATTCACAGTTCGAAGCTTGAAAAGGAGGATTGCAGGCGGATCTGACGGCATTTAAAGTCATTTTTAAAAACGACTGCTAATCCTCCTACTTTTCGACCGGACGACCGCGGAGAATTAAAGTAGGAACACTCCGGAGGCAGATGTTCATTAAGAGGGGCGGACTCACCGGCTCTCAGCCATGTTTCCGTCACACAGAGGAAGTCAAGTCCGCGGGAAGTGAAGAAATCCTTCAGGATAAACGTTTTGTTCGTCAAAGATCTTGCATTCACAAGACCGAACCTGGCTGGGGGTCAGCCGACAAAGGGAGCAGCTAATCCAGGTGGGGCCCGACACACAGCCCGCAGGTGGCGGGGGAGAAGAGCCACGAGGCGGGAAAGGAAGGCTGGAATCCGGCCAGGTGAAAAAGCTGACTGGGACGTCGAAAAACCAACGTTGAAGTTGATCATATCAGTGGGAGAGGGGCAAAGATCCAACAGTGTTTGGCGGTCATACACAAGCAGTGAGCTGACAGAAACGAAAATAGACGCAAACAACACAAAAACAAACAGAGCTGACAGCGAGAGACGGCAGGCCAAAGCACATACTGGCGCCATCTTCTGGAAACTCGGAAGTGACGTTACTCAAATAGTGAAAGGTAAGTGTTTGTTTTTTGTTTTTTTAGTAACCAGCAAGCACAGTACAGTTAGTAGAGCAACTGTGTTTTTATCACTGTGTATTTGATAGGTGCCGTCTGAAATTCAACTATTTATTTTATTTATATATATAATAAAATAAATTTATATAGCTAGAATTCACTGAAAGTCAAGTATTTTATATACATATATATATATATATATATATATATATATATACACATATATATATATATATATATATATATATATATATATATGAAATACTCGAGTTGGTGAATTGGCTGTAAATATACTCCTACCCTCTTAACGACGCCCCCGCCCCAACCACCCCCCCAAACCACGCCTCTGCCCCACCCCCGACCACGCCCCCCACCCCCTGAAATCGGAGGTCTCAAGGTTGGCAAGTATGGTGCATGTGCCTCACAATACGAAGGTCCTGGGCTGAATCTTTCTGTGTGGAGTTTGCATATTGTTCCCCATGTCTGCGTGGGTTCCCTCCGGGTACTCCGGCCTCCTCCCACCTCCAAAGACATGCACCTGGGTATAGGTTGATTGGCAACACTAAAAATTGGCCCTAGTGTGTGAGTGTGAGTGTGAATGTTGTCTGTCTATCTGTGTTGGCCCTGAGATGAGGTGGCGACTTGTCCAGGGTGTACCCTGCCTACCGCCCGAATAAGGCTGGGATAGGCTCCAGCACCCCCGCGACCCCGAAAGGGACAAGCGGTAGAAAGTGGATGGATTGATGCATAAATGATGAATAAAAACGGACACTCACTTACACTGATAGCATCCAGAAGTTGCATTATGACGATGATACTGCTCAGAGAGGTTTAGTATTCCACTGCAAACTTTCTAATATTCTGGATGATTTAGGAGTATTGAACCTGCAAATTCCTCCTTCATGCTGAAAACACAAAAAAAACAAGCATGTCCTCCCTCACGTCTCCTCCGCGACCAACTTGAAAAGAGATGTTTTGCTGCAGGGCCAGGGTTGCTTTGATTGGGCCTTTTTGCCCCCCTTAGTCGGATTACTGCAAAGAGAAGGCGAGAAGAAGAAGAAAACATCAAAAACATTGCACCAAGTCTTTCCGATACAGTCATGCAGAAACAATGACATCAGCTTGGATACACATGCATCGGCATGGCATGGAAGATAGGGCAGTCGCAGAGGTATACAAAACATTTGCAAACATCTGGGGGAGGACATGCTCACACGTTTGCACGCTCCAAACTTTGTTAACATTCACTTGGTCCCTCTTCAAAGACAAAACCTTCACAATTCACCTTCCTCCCATGAACACCACGTGTCTCCACAATTTGCACCACTTCGCTCTTCTTTTGAAATATAAAATCAAGGAGGGTTGGGGGTTGGGGGGTGACTGCTGGAAGTACAAGCATAAAGCAGGGGTCCAGAGTACGGCATTTGTGGCCCACAGCTCAGATTTTGTTGGCCCTAAATAAATAAATGATAAAACGGTAAGAACGTAAGAAAAAAGACATAAAAACCTGAAATGTTGATACCATTTTTAATTTGGATGATACTTAGTAGGGGTGTGGGAAAAAATCGATCCGAATCACATTGTGCGATTCAGAATCGATTCTCATTTTTAAAAAAATCTCTTTTTTTATTATTTTTTTTTTTAATCAATCCAACAAAACAATACACATCAATACCATAACAATGCAATCCAATTCCAAAACCAAACCTGACCCAGCAACACTCAGAACTGCAATAAACAGAGCAATCGAGAGGAGACACAAACACGACACAGAACAAACCAAAAGTAGTGAAACAAAAATGAATATTATCAACAACAGTATCAATGTTAGTTATAATTTCAGCATAGCAGTGATTAAAAATCCCTCGTTGACATTATCATTAGACATTTATAAAAATAAAAAAAAGAACAATAGTGTCACAGTGGCTTACACTTGCATCGCATCTCATAAGCTTGACAACACACTGTGTCCAATGTTTTCACAAAGATAAAATAAGTCATATTTTTGGTTCGTTTAATAGTTAAAACAAATTTACATTATTGCAATCAGTTGATACAACATTGTCCTTTACAATTAAAAAAGCTTCTTTTTTTTTTTTAAATCTACTACTCTGCTAGCATGTCATCAGACTGGGGTAGATCCTGCTGAAATCATATATATTGAATGAATACAAAATCATTTTGAATCGGAAAAATATCGTTTTTGAGTCAAGAATCGCGTTGAATTGAAACATCGATGTATAATCGAACCGCGACCCCAAGAATCGATATTGAATCGAATCGCGGGACACCTGAAGATTCGCAGCCCTAATACTTAGTGTCATTTACAGTCCAAAACAAAACACAAGTTTTTGTCATTAAATATCCAGTATATGTCGGTTTTTAGTATTTTTTTTTGGACAGTCCTGGGATAAAGAGTGGATTAATACAGGAGAGTCTTCTAGTGCAGTGTTTTTCAACCAGTGTGCCGTGAAATACAGTCTGGTGAGTATCTAATTTCACCTATTTAGATTAAAAATATTTTTTTGCAAACTGGTAATTATAGTCTGCAAATGATGTGTTGTTGTTGAGTGTCGGTGCTGTCTAGCGCTCTGCAGAGTAACCGGTAGCTAATTGCTTTGTAGATGTCAGAAACAGCGGGAGGCAGTGTGCAAGTAAAAATGTGTCTAAAGCTTAAACCAAAAATAAACAAAAAGGTGAGTGCCCCTAAGAAAATGCACTGAAGCTTAGCAAAACGAAACTAAAACTGAACTGGCTGCAAAGTAAACAAAAACAGAATGCAGGACGACAGCAAAGACTTACAGTGGAGCAAAGACGGCATCCACAATGTACATCCGAACATGACATGACAATCAACAATGTCCCCACAAAGAAGAATGAAAACAACTAAAATATTTTTGTTTGTTAAAAAAAAGGTAGATGCGGGAAATATCGTTTAAAAGAAAACATGAAATTGCTACAGGAAAATACCAAAAAAAGAGAAAAAGCCACCAAAATAGGAGCGCAAGACAAGAACTGAAACACTACACACAGGAAAACAGCAAAAAACTCCAAATAAGTCCCGGCGTGATGTGACAGGTGGTGACAGTACACCTACTTTGAGACAAGAGCTATAATGATGCATGGGTGGTTATGGTTTAAACTCATATCCAACAATTGCGACGACGACTTTTTACTGTCAACTGAGTTTCGTTTTTTGATGATTTCTGCTGGTGGTGTGCCTCTGGATTTTTTCAACGCAAAAAATGAACCTTGGCTCAAAAAAGTTGAAAAAGTACTGTTCTAGTGTTTCACTTTTTAATATTCTTGTCATGCACCGGAAGAGCAACAAGTAGTTAACAGTAAACTGTTATAATGAATAAACATTGGTACTTTGGGAATGGGATACCAGTTTGATGGGTTCTGTGACACAGCTTGTATTGCAAAGCAGCATCACACATTGTAAAAAATGTAAATCAATGCTTGGCTTTCTCTAAAACAGTCCAATTTTGACATGTGACGTGCATTTTGAAAAGAGAATTTTTTTAAATGCACAAGTTATTGCAAAGAATTTAGAGATTTCACCATCTAAGGTCTGTAATATAATCCAAAGGTTCAGATAATCTGGAAAAATCACTGCACGTAAGCGGCAAGGCCTAAAACCAACATTGAATGCCCGTGACCTTCAATCCCTCAAGTGGTACTGCATCAAAAATCAACATCAGTGTGTAATGGATATCAACACAGGTACACTTCAGAAAACCACTGTCAGTAACTACAGGTTGTCGCTACATCTCTAAGTGCAAATTAAAACTCTACTATGCAAAGCCAAAGCCATTTATCAACAACACCCAGAAATGCCTGTGGCTTCGCTAGGCCCAAACTAATCTAAGATGGACTGATGCACAGTGGAAAAGTGTTCTGTGGTCTGACGAGTCCACCTTTCAAATTGTTTTTTGGAAACTGTGGACGTTGTTTCCTCCGGACCAAAGAGGAAAAGAACCATCCGGATTATTATAGTCGCAAAGTTCAAAAGCCAGCATCTGTGACGGTATGGGGGTGCATTAGTGCCCAAGGCATGGGTAACTTACACATCTGCTGAAAGATACATACAGGTTTTGGAGCAACATATGTTGCCATGCAAGCAACGTCTATTTAATGGACGCCCCTGCTTATTTCAGCAATACAATGCTAAGCCACATTTTGCAAGTGGTACAACAGCGTGGCTTTGTGGTAAAAGAGTGCTGGTACTAGACTGGCCTGCCTGTAGTCCAGACCTGTCTCCCATTGAAAATGTGTGGAACAACTTAAGCTATACATCAAGCAAAAATGGTAAAAAATTGCACCTGAAAAGCTTCGAATATTGGTCTCCTCAGTTCCGAAACGTTTACTGAGTGTTGTTAAAAGCAAAGGCCATGTAACACACGGGTAACAATGCCCCTATGCCAACTTTTTTTGCAATGTGATGCTGCCTTTAAATTCTAAGTTAATAATTATTTGCAAAAAAAACAAACTCAAGTTTCTCAGTTCGAACATTAAGTATCTTCTCTTTGCAGTCTATTCAATTGAATATAAGTTGAAAAGGATTTGCATATCATTGCATTCTGTTTTTAGTCAGGATTTATACAACATGCCAACTTCGCTGGTTTTGAGTTTTGTAGAGTGATAGCAATAGTGTGAATAACCTTTAATGACACATAACAGCACTTTGGCTACCCCTGTGGTAAATTTTAAATGTGCTTTATAAATAAAGTTGATTTGATTTGATAACATATGCACAATTTGCAAAGGCCAAAATTGTTGTGCCACAGTTTACTCTTTAATCCACGGTATGCTATTTTAGAAATGTATTAGTATTTAGTTTAAAATGTTGGCTCCCAATTGGGCATTCAAATTGTAACGTTCCACTGTATGAGGTTTTTAATGGACAGCAACTATTAAGCTAATTTTGTGTTTCCACTTTAATGACTCTCAGGGACAAAAGGGATAACGAATAAGCTTTCCAGTTTGGTTAGCCCAAACGACAGACGGCTTTGGTTTAGGCGTTGACAAATTGTTCTACCTGTCAGAAGATTAATTTCTCATCCATTTTTCAAAACTGTGACCCTCCCGTCCCAGGATTAAGAACATTAGTGGATTATATCCAGATTTGCCAAGCTCAGGCTCACAGTGGGACAGTCAACACCTGGACCACAAGGACGCGATGCACCCAAACCCAAATATGATACATTCCAGTATGGAGCTTAGGTTAACGTGGGCTTAATCACAGTGAGGTTTTGATTAAAACTGTCAGAGAGGTGTTCATTATGTGAATGCCACACACCTGTATTCACATAATTCAGTTTTCCCAGAGTTACCAGGATTTTTTTCCCATTGAAAATTACTGGGAAATTACAAACCTCTTCATGTCCCGCATTTTTTTATTGAAGCCGTTAAAACATCCACACACTCCACTCACCCTGGACATTCAAGCCAACATGTTTACCGGTTCTGAAAAGACCCTGATTACCAGGAATTCCCACTTTTCAATAGCAGTAGGTCCAACCTTTTATGTTTCGACTACAAACCCAGTTACCATATGAGTTGGGAAATTGTGTTAGATGTAAATATAAACGGAATACAATGATTTGCAAATCCTTTTCAACCCATATTCAGTTGAATATGCTACAAAGACGAGATATTTGATGTTCAAACTCATAAACTTGATTTTTTTTTTTTGCAAATAATAATTAACTTAAAATTTCATGGCTGCAACACGTGCCAAAGTAGTTGGGAAAGGACATGTTCACCACTGTGTTACATCACCTTTTCTTTTAACAACACTCAAACGTTGGGAACTGAGGAAACTAATTGTTGAAACTTTGAAAGTGGAATTCTTTCCCATTCTTGTTTTATGTAAAACTTCAGTCGTTCAACAGTCCTTGCTGTCGTATTTCATGCTTCATAATGCGCCACACATTTTCATTGGGAGACAGGTCTGGACTGCAGGCAGGCCAGGAAAGTACCCGCACTCTTTTTTTACAAAGCCACACTGTTGTAACACGTGCTGAATGTGGCTTGGCATTGTCTTACTGAAATAAGCAGGGGCGTCCATGAAAAAGACGGCGCTTAGATGGCAGCATGTTGTTCCAAAACCTGCATGTACCTTTCAGCATTAATGGTGCCTTCACAGATGTGTAAGTTACCCATGCCTTGAGCACTAATGCACCTCCATACCATCACAGATGCTGGCTTTTGAACTTTGCGTCCCCAAAAATTTGGGGATTCTTGGTTTAGCTGATTGGAGAGCTAGCTTCCGCAGCTAGCTAGTTCATGACAATAACTTCTGTTTTGTTTGATCAGCCGTTTTACTCTCGTGTTACAGACACTGTTTGGAAACAATCAAGGTATGTAAATAAACATTTACAAAATGTTACCGTGTGAAAAATGAATAATATGGCGTATAGTTCAGTGCGACCACTATATGGAAAAATATATATTTTCAAGTATTAAGTGGGTGTGGCTTATATACCGTAATATATGGCAGTGGTCCCCAACTTTTTTGTAGCTGGGGACCGGTCAATGCTTGATAATTTGTCCCGCGGCCTGGCGGGGCGGTGGGTGTGGGGTGAAATAATCGAGCGTTGACCGGTCCGGGGGGGTTGTGGTTTTCTTTTCTTTTTTTTTTTTCTGTCATGAAAAAGGGAGTTTTTTTGGGTTGGTGCACTAATTGTAAGTGTATCTTGAGTTTTTTATGTTGATTTAATAAAAAAAATTAACCGTGGGTGGTCCCCACGCTTGCATAATTGCATAATTTAAATCAACTTACAAAGAAGTCGCAAAATTTGGACGAAATAGCAATTTTGTTGTCAGGACATCATACAAGAACATTTTTAAATGTTTTACTTGAATCCATGCCATTTACAAGTAAAACTTAAGTCTTTTTTTGTGATTAATCATGTAAAAGTTAACTTGTTACTTTTGACAGCACTAATATTGAAAATGAAATGCAACCTGGGCTTCACGGTGGAAGAGGGGTTAGTGCGTCTGCCTCACAATACGAAGGTCCTGAGGAGTCTGGGTTCAATCCCGGGCTTGGGATCTTTCTGTGTGGAGTTTGCATGTCCTCTCTGTGAATGCGTGGGTTCCCTCCGGGTACTCCGGCTTCCTCCCACCTCCAAAAACATGCACCTGGGGATAGGTTGATTGGCAACACTAAATTGGCCCTAGTGTGTGAATGTGAGTGTGAATGTTGTCTGTCTATCTGTGTTGGCCATGCGATGAGGTGCCGACTTGTCTAGGGTGTACATTGCCTTCCGCCTGATTGTAGCTGAGATAGGCACCAGCGCCCCCTGCGACCCCAAAGGGAATAAGCGGTATAAAATGGATGGATGGAAATGCAACCTTGTGCAGGGGTACTTAACGATGTGACCTGCTAGGAGTGCAACGTGACACATTAAAACACTGCGGCCATAATAAACAAAACAATTTCCTTCCGGTAACAAGTCTCATTTCCCCTGCAAGAGGTGACTCATTCTGACACGTACGTTCTCTAATAGCTTTGATTGACTACATGCACAAGCCCCATTGCTCCTGATTAATGTTTAGGTTCCGCACCATTACACAGCCAATAAAAATCAACCACGAGCAAGTCTTAATCAGACGTTGGGATGGACCAAATTGGACTTCGCATCGTGAGAGAGCTGGAATGGCGGAGCACTTGGAAAGATGGACGAGACACAAATATTGATATTCATTTATAGCTGGCGACACAAAAATACCATCTCATAGAGAGCAATATGAATGTGCAGTTGGGAATAGAGGATAATAAAAGCCAGCTTGTAAAATATGTAACAACAGAACAAAAGGACGAGAGGAATTATAAACACAGGCAATGAAAAGGAATATCACCACATTGATGACTTTATTTTCCCCTCTAAATCCGCAAGAGAGTTGTAAGATTACACAATGTGGGACGGACTCGCTGTCGGTGCCGCTGTTTTGTTTTTTTCATCATCTAATCTACCTCACCGTGGTTTACCTTTGGACTCTCTTTGAACCTTACACATTTCCACAGGCTGGTACTAATCCCGGGATTTGCTTCTATACCTGTTTAAGAATCTACCTCACGTATTTCTTGTTATCTTTTTTTTTTTAAGTCTGTTGCTCCGTCACCTTACCCGCTTCTGTCACCCATCCCCCACTCTCATTGTAATAGGCTGAATCACACAGGCGCTCATTTCATAGAAGTGCAAATTCCCACTGTAAAGGTTTTTGCTTCATCTCGGATACAACAATTTTTCAAGGGACAAGTTGATCAAAATAGCTTTTTTTCTGCGCAGATCCTTGGAAATGTTAGTTTTCTGTGGTAAAACATTGTAAAAATAAATAAAATGTTCTCTTTTAAATATAATAGGGTTCTACTGTGTATTGTGGCTGTATATATATATATATATATATATATATATATATATATATATATATATATATATATATATCATTCCTTCCCCGAATAGTCCAATCAAGGTTTTACTAAACCAAGAAACATTTTTTAGGAGGCTTAAAACCACAAACCAAACTAGGTTTTCATAAAAGCTCTGACAATATTGCTGGCTAATGAATGAAACATTTGGAGCACAAGTTACCAAATTGATGCATGTATGAAAACATTCAATGGTTAGTTAAGTATGCCATTGATTATGAACCGACTGGTTTCCACGCAAATATGAATGCTGTGCTTTAATGATGTTAGCTTTAGCGGAAAAATTTAAATTTACCCTTGCGATTAATTTTCCAGAATTAGGACATTCCCGGTTGTCTGCAAACAGCGAAGTTTTGGCAACATTCCTAATCTACTGTACACAGTGAACAACAAAAATAAACTACAAAAATGCTACATGGAGTCCCCCCAGGGCTCCGTTCTTGAGCCTCTTTTGTTCAGCGCTCAGACTGTGAAGAACAAAAAATGTCTCAGAAAATGACATGCAGTTATATATTACCACACCCTCAGGGGACATTTGTCCCTTCCAAAGGCTGAGTACGTGCATTAAACACATCTTTAACTGGATTACAACAATTAACTCGGGTAACGAAGAAGAAATTTAAACAGATGTCTTCTAAGGCCAGTAAATATTGATTGTACAGTAGCTTCAGCAGCATTTTTCACATAAAAGGCAGGAAAATTTTAACTTTTTTAAAATTATTATTATATGGTGGGAATTTTTGGTCATCACACCATTTGAATCGTTTCCGAATCCGAGTCTTGGGGTGACAATTCGATTTACAATCAATTCTCCATTCAACATGATTCTCGTTATATATTAATTGGCATATCAATGATTAAAAAGAAACTTATCAAAACAGGTTACAGATTATAAAAGCTCCTTTTGCCCGCCCGACGTAGGATTTATACACACAGTGTTGGCCTAAAAAACTTGTATTTTTAAATTTATATTTGCAAAAATCACAGAATGTTAATCCATCTAATGAAAGAAAATAGAGCAACCCCAACTCCAAGCCAATCCCAGTGTTACAATACATAGAATAGAAATTCACAAAGCATTTGAGAAGATATACAAATATTAATTTTTACCGTATTTTCTGTACTACAGAGCGCACCAGGATATAAGCCACACCCACAAAATTTCAATCAGCCACAGATATGTACTGTGTATATATATATATATATATATGCATGTGTACATGAGTCATTTACACAGTAAGATTTTATAAATGTTTACTTACATGCCTTAATTGTTTCCAAACAGTGCCTGTAACACGACAGTAATATGGCTGATCAAATAAAACAATAAAACAGTCATCGTCATGAAAAATAATACCATTGTGAGGTGTTAATACTAACAGAGACACTTGTAAAAGTGTTAGCATATTAACTTGTGCTAACGACGCTAGCATCATTACATTACAATAGCACGTACAGAAATGCATGAAAACACTCCTACAGACATCACACATTGGGCGATTTAGTAAGTTTAAACAATTTTAGTTATGCTCTAAAACTTTCAAACTTTGCTTGAAGTGATGAATAAATAATCCATACGAGTAAATACGCTATGGACGGCTAGAAGACTGAATAGAACTCAGGTAGAAAAAAAAAGAACTAATGAAATTAGTTTATATTTGTCGTATAATCGACCATTTTGTGTGATCAATTTAACAGCACAGATAATACATATTACCAATCATACACATACACACACAAAAAGAAAAAGAATGACCGAAAAAGGAATAGGTGGAAGCCAAGTCTTCTATTTGCCTATCCTATACATTTACTGAAAATTAAGATTTCCTGGGACATCAACGTTCAAAAAAATCAATGGGATGAAAGTAATTGTTGCTATATTTAATAATTTTCCATTATTTCCCCTATAAAGGCTTTCTTAAACCTTAAGAACTACATTTGTTCAACTCATCACTGAGCTTGTTCCACCATTTAACTCCTAAAACTTAAATAAATGTGTATGATGTATTTGTTCTAACTTTACATATTTCAAAAATCAATATCCCCCGTTACTGATAGCTTTCTCCTCTTAATTTAAAGTAACCTAAGAATAAAAGCTGGAAGGCGGTTCTTCTTTAATCGAAACAAAATTTCCATAGTTTTTAAAAACACAATACTTGAAAATTTGAAAATATTAGAATTTATGAATAATGGATTGGTAGGTTCACAGTAGCACACTTTGTGTATTATTCTAATTACCCTTTTTTGAAGTTTAATTATTTTTTATGTTTGTTTTATAAACATTTCCCCAAACTTCAACACAATACCGATTAATAGACGGACACTGTAGCACCTGTAGTGAGCAAACTAGTCCAAGAGATAAAGCCATAGCACAAACAATAAAACACCCCATCAGTGTTTTTGCCCATGTTTTTTTTTAATAAAATATTTGTTATTATTGCCCTCGCAAAGATCGATAAATTAGCCGCTCAGTTTTATAAGCTGCACGGTTGAAAGTGTAGGAAAAAAGTATCGGTTAATAGTCTGTAATTTACGATAAATACAATACTAATAAAGAAAAAACAATAATAATAAAAGCAAAACCGTCAATAATAATAATATCAATAAGAGTTGTTTTTTAATAAAAAAAATTGCAAACATCTTTTTTTCCCAAAATCAATTCTTGAAAATTGTAAATGACTTAGGAAAGGAATAAATAAAAATTGCAATTCCGATATTAATCGTTTTTTTGAGCACCCCCATTGCCGTGCTTCTCACTTCTCACTAAGATAAGATTGTGAATGGCTGACAAAAGGGTTAATAAACATACTATGTAGAGTGAACCCTCTTGCGCCATGTTTGAAAGTGAGATACAAAGAAAAACACACACAGACCAGGCGATTTTTAGTTAAAGGCCTACTGAAACCCACTACTACCGACCACGCAGTCTGATAGTTTATATATCAATGATGAAATATTAAAATTGCAACACATGCCAATATGGCTTTTTTAGTTTACTAAATTGCTGTTGATGGAAAGCGGTGGATTGCAGCTGTCTTTAGCACCGAGACACAGCCGGTGTTTCTTTGTTTGTTGTGAAGCAGAGCGGTCAAGCGAACATGTTTCCTCTACGCCGACCAGCATGTTTTTGGATGGGAAAATTGTGATATATATCTTACCGGAGACATCATTGGATTATTCGTCGGCCTGCAGCAGCTGTCAAAGGCAGCTGTGAGCTTGGCTCCCCGGCTTCTCTCTGAGACACTGCGTGTTCACCGCAGCCACCCGACCTCAAGGTATGTCTTTACAATCTCACTAAAACACTATTAAAACAATAAGCCGATAAGGGATCTTAAAGAATTGTCCTGGTAAATGTGTCTAATTACATCTGAAATGTTCACAATGCCGTCGCTTTTTTTTCCTTCTTTCTAGTCCTTCACTATCAATATCCTAATTCACAAATCTTTCATCCTCGCTCAAATTAATGTGGACATTGTCGCTTTCTCGTTCCGAATTGCTCTTACTGCTGGTGGCCCCCATTATAAACAATGTGAATATGTGTGGAGCCCTGCAACTCGTGAAGTCACGCGCACATACTTCCAGTGAAGGCAGGGCTTTTTTATTATTATTTATTATTATTTATTATTATTATTATTATTATTATTATTATTTAGGGCTATATAAGTAAACATTGATTGATTGATTGATTAGCGACCAAAAGTTGCAAATGTTATCGTCGATGTTCTCTACTAAATCCTTTCAGCAAAAATATGGCAAAATCGCGAAATGATCAAGTATGACTCATAGAATTGACCTGCAATTCCCATTTAAATAAGAAAATCTCATTTCAGTAGGCCTTTAATTCCGATTTATCATTCAATTAATTGATCGGCCCAGGGCTCGCGTTAACATTTGGTCATATATCTCCAACTGAACTTATCGCATTACATTTGGTGCCTTTGAATACACAATGCAGCCTGCATATGTCAGTTACTGAGATGGTTGAAAGACATTTGAGTCAAGACATTTGAGTCTTTTTTATGGAGGAGATGGGATGCTGAGAATAGAAGTAGTGGTGACCCCAAGTTGGCTGTGGGCTATCAAGCACATATAATCCCAATCGCATGCAAGTGTGCAGCGATGGCCCGAGATGACCTGTGATGGAACGCACAAATCCTCAGCGTCCAGTTCCCCCGCAAGCGAGTACGGCAGTTTGGAGTATCATGGGGGGAAAAAAACAACAACAAAAAACGTCTGCTGGGTAAGAAAAAACGTGTGCCGAGGCGTATGCTGCTGCTGCTGTCGCCGTCGCCGAGGCGTTAATTAGACTGAGAAGTCTTTTCCCCTACCCGCCTTCCAAGCCGTCCAGTGACACTTTCACAAATGCACACAACCACAACACACACATCAGGAGATGGGAGCTTTGCAGGCCAGAAATATGCATCAGCGTTGAGCCACTTGAAATGTGTGCATGGACTCACAGGCGATCAGCAGAGATCAGTCTCAACCCGAGTGGCGTTCGTTTGTGGCGCGACAACGAGCTCATAGCAGCCAGGTTTTTTGGCGTAGCGGCGAGTGTTGAGCGCGCTAATGACTTCCTGTTTTCTCCTGCCAAGCTTGGCTGTGCAGCCCAAGGTAACACTGAAAAAAAACAACCAACAACCTAGTTTTAGACTGCAGCGAATACAGATTAGGACAATACCAAGCGTATGAATAGCACTAATGGGCTTCCAATGACACACCAGCAAACACCATAAAAATGGACGTACATTGGAAGTAAAGTCGGAAAACAACGTGAAATATGGCTCCACTTTTGAGGGCAAATATGGTAATAGAATGCAAAACATGTTCAGTGACTCAAGCTGGTAGGTAGGTAGGTCTTTATGGTCATCGCACAAGTACAACAAAACGTTGTTTTCAGCACAAACCCGTTCAACGTTAGACAAACAAACAGAGTACAAGGTGACAGAACGGGAACGCTGATGGGTCGCCCGTAAAAGATGGGAAAAAGGTCAACGCTGGGGGAGTATCATACTTGCAAATCCCTCCCGAAAAATCTCCCGAAATTCAGCCGGAACTGGAAGCCACGCCCCCTCCAGCTCCATGCGGACAGCGGACCTGAGCGGGTACAGCCTGTTTTCACGTCCGCTTTCCCACTATATAAACAGCTTGCCTGCCCAATCATGTTACAACATCTACAGATTTTAATAAAAAAACTGCACACACGGAGACGAAGCAGAAGAACGAGGAAGTTTACATCCATGGCGACGCCGTCTGTAATAGTTATCTATGTTGTCTGTTGCCATCTCCCGGTGAATCTTGGCAATAGCGTTATGGGGTTGCTTTTTGATTGGCCAACGATTTACGTGGTGTTGTGCACCTGACGGCAAGTAATTCTCGCCAGTACGCAAATGGCAGAACAAAGGTTACTCAAACAGTGAAAGGTAAGGGTTGTTGTTGTTTTTTTAATAACCAGCAAGCACAGTACTGTTAGTAGAAGAACTGTGTTTTTATTACTGTGTATTTGATAGATGCCGTCTTAAATTCAACTATTTATTTTATTTATATATATAATATATGTTGCCTGTTGCCATCTCCTGGTGAATGTTGGCTATAGCGTTATGGGGTTGATTTTTGAATGGCCAACGATTTACGTGGTGTGCTCCTGACGGAAAGTGAGGGAGTCTGTTCTGAAGCCCACAGTAAAGAGACGTAACTTCATCACCTCGCCTGGTTATTGAGTACAGTTAGTAGAACAACTGCGTTTTTATTACTGTGTATTTGATAGATGTCGTCTGAAATGTAACTATTTATTTTAGTTATATATATAATAAAATAAATATATATAGCTAAAATTCACTGAAAGTCAAGTATTTCGTACATATATATGTAGTGATTCTTATTCTGCGTTGTGTAGTTTTTTTTTAAGTAAGAGACACTCCACCATTCCGTCGTTTCATCATTTATTGGCCACCTGTTTTGGAAACACGAAACACATAAACAGGTGTCTACTTTTCTGGCGGAGTGATTCCTCATCACCAAAAGTCCAATAGAAGAGGAAATAAACAACATTCATTCATACAAAAATAATAATTTGAATTACATTAACAAAAACGTTTTATCACAAATAAAATAATAATACACAAATCCACATACCTGTTTTGGAAACACGAAACACAAACAGGTCTCTACTTTTCTGGCGGAGTGATACCTGCGTAAATACCATGTGTAATTAAGACCAAACATTTCAAACATTCGACGCTCTAATCCTTAATTAACAAAATTGTGCATAAAAATACTTAAAACAACACATCACTTATACCTACAAACTTAATGTTTAACTTTTAAAGTATTATGAAAGTTTAGAAATAATATTTACAGGAAAAACACAGTGCAATGAAAAACTATTACCTCATCAGCAAAAGTCCGATAGAAGAGGAAGAAAAATCCGGAAAAAACCGCAGAGTCACTTCCTGCATCCTGTTCTTCAAATAAAACCAATACTTCAAAATAAAACATAACACCCTGTCTCGTTCATAATATGGCGCAACAACATCACACTATTACATTTATATACATTTATATATATGAAATATATATAAAATACATGAGGAATTGTAGATTCCCCTCTTAACCACGCCCCCCCCCCAACCACGCCCCCAACCACACCAACGCCCCCCCCCCCCCCATTTAAAAAGTCACCCGTGAGAGAATGAAGGGTATTTAATAAATACAGTTTTGGTCTGACTTAGTTGTGATTTTCTCTCTGCATGAACGTTTAAAAGTAGCATATATTAATCAATCAATTAATCAATCAATCAATCAATGTTTATTTATATAGCCCTAAATCACAAGTGTCTCTAAGGGCTGCACAAACCACTACGACATCCTCGGAGGAACCCACATAAGGGCAAGGAAAACTCACACCCAGTGGGCAAGAGAATTCACACCCAGTGGGACGTCAGTGACAATGATGACTATGAGAACCCCCCCACCCCCTCTAGGGGACCGAAAGCAATGGATTTCGAGCGGGTCTAACATCATACTGTGAAAGTTCAATCTATAGTGGATCCAACACAGCCGCGAGAGTTCAGTTCAAAGTGGATCCAAGAGAGCAGCGAGAGTACCGTCCACAGGAAACCATCCCAAGCGGAGTCGGATCAGCAGCGTAGAGATGTCCCCAACCGATACACAGGCGAGCGGTCCATCTGGGTCCCGACGAGCGGTCCATCCTGGGTCCCGACTCTGGACAGCCATCGGACCGGCCACCTTCCACAAGGGTGGGGGGGACAGAGGAGAAAAAAAGAAGAAGCGGCAGATCAACTGGTCTAAAAAGGAGGTCTATTTAAAGGCTAGAGTATACAAATGAGATTTAAGGTGAGACTTATGTAAATGCTTCTACTGAGATAGCATCTCGAACTGTTACCGGGAGGGCATTCCAGAGTACTGGAGCCCGAACGGAAAACACTCTCTAGCCCGCAGACTTTTTTGGGCTTTAAGAATCACTAATAAGCCGGAGTCCTTTGAACACAGATTTCTTAATGCAGTATGAAGAACAATGTTTTAATGTAGACACATAGAATCATCATACTGCTGTGATTATATGCATCAAGTGTTCATTCAAGAAAAAATATCGTAGTACATGTTGTATATCGCAACATAGCATAAAAATATCGCGAATTAATAAAAGCCAATATCGCCCGACCCTAGTGTGTTGTATATTTTCGTGGATGCATGTGTGTGCGTAAGCCTGCCGCGTGTCTCGGTTCCGCGGCTTTGATTTTGTGCTGTCGCTAGTCCAAAGTCAACAACAACAGGTGTGTGTCCATGAGAGACAAGAAGGGATTTTGTTGTGTCTTCGCCGCAGTGTCCTTGGGAGTGTTTCAAAGTCAGAGAAACAATCCAATTTAGAATGTTTTGTATGTGAGTGAAAATGAATGTGATTTCACTCTAAATTGACTATGACTGGTCCTCAAAATTCTTCCTGCGGGGCAGACAGTCCGATGTTATCCAAATCCCATGGGTGTCCACAGCAGAAATGTTGATACAAATTAATAGTATACACTTTGTAATCCACAACACAAACCTGCCACAGAGGTTTGTCTTTAGAATACATTATGGGGTTTATTTTATGACTTTTTTCAACTAAATAAAAAAATATCAAGACTTTCCAATATTTTGCCCCGACAAGTTTATACACCCCTGCCCTATTTATATATATAACCTGTATAAAATGGTGTTTCAAGTTAAACTGGTCCTAAAGATACTTGTTTTTGTGCAATACTATGATATTCATATCCTACAGTGTAACGCAATAATCGCTAGTTGGCACCGACAGCGCTAATCACGAGCTGGCAGCTAGCACTGCTAATCAATAGCTAAAATCTAGAGGGCTAAGGTTATCTTAATGCTAGCATGCATATAATAATATGTCATGCATTTCCGTTACACTGACATATAACAAACAATACAAAATAAATAAATTAATTTATTTAAAATATATATATATTTTGCCAAGAAATAATGTACATGGCTGATGAGCAATAGGCAGAGGTGGGTAGAGTAGCCAGAAATTGTACTCAAGTAAGAGTACTGTTACTTTAGAGATTTATTACGCAAGTAAAAGTAAGGAGTAGTCACCCAAATATTTTACTTGAGTAAAAGTAAAAAGTATGTTATGAAAAAACTACTCAAGTACTGAGTAACTGATGAGTAACCTGTTTGTTTATTATTGGCAACAAGTAATGCACAAAAACATAAAAATAGCAATGAACAAATTTGGAGCCAGGAATATCTCTTAAGCAACTAAAACAATAATATATATCAAATAATATGTATTTGTTTTTACACTGTATGTAAACAAATTTTTAAAAAGGATTTTACCTTTGCAACCTCATTATACTATTGGCTAAGTTTTATGTTCATAAATGTAAGTTTCTCAATACCCGACCTGTTTTTTGTGCCTTTAAAAAAGATTTAGAACTCTACATTAAAACAATCTACCTCTAACAACCCAAAAGCTGTGAAAACGATGATCCTGTGTTCCAAATTTAAGTTATTTACTGCGATTGAGTGAGCCTATGGCTTTGCACTTTGTTTATTTTATATATATATTTTTTTGCATTCTATTTTAGTTACTTTGAATTTATAACCCCCTGGCGCTGGTTTGTACGGTTTTTATACTGTTTTTGTAGTTACTTTGATTATTATTTCCAACTGTTTGTAAATGTTGAAATTTATAAATAAAGGTTTATAAAAATAAATAAAAAAGTGCAGTTAATCATGTGACCGCCTGGCTCTGTTTGATTGGTGAAACGGAGTCAAACGTCACCAGTGACTGCATTTGATTGGTGAAACGCAGACATGTGATAGATCCTACTTTGAAGGTCTGTCTGACAAAACAAAACAAAGCGTGCATTAACAGATCGATAAAAATCGGTAGGGAGTAGCAAGCTGAATGTAGATAAATGGAGCGGAGTAAAAGTAGCGATTCTTCTCTATAAATATACTCAAGTAAAAATAAAAGTATGTTGCATTAAAACTACTCTTAGAAGTACAATTTATCCCAAAAGTTACTCAAGTAAATGTAACAGAGTTAATGTAGCGCGTTACTACCCACCTCTGTCAATAGGTTACTGGCTGGTCCAAGTTTGGGAATCCCTGACAGAAAGACTGTGCAGAAGTGACTGCTTGACTATGCATGAGCGATGTTTGCTGATCTGTGCGATGAGACAAAGATCAATATGGAGGTGTGGACTAACCAGGAGGGGACTGTATTGTAGCTCGGTGGCTGCTGAGGCAGTGAAATCCTTTAAGAAAACTGCTTAACGATATTCAGAGATCAATGCAGCGGCCCGCAAACAGATGGCTGGCTCGACCCATGCCCAAGGTCTGCTGACCTCAGCTCATTTATACCCACGCACTGCAAACAATATCCATACATAAAATAGTATCTTCCTCACAATTACGTTAAATTCCCTTTCACAACTGAAGTATACGTAATAGAATAATTAACCAAACCTATAGTGGGTGTTCAGTGTACATTGCAAACATCTTGGAATGCTAACATTTTTAGCTCAGAATAATAAAACTAAAGCAGGGAAAATGTCCTCATATATACTGTATATTACATTTTCGATAACCTTCCATCAATCCATCCATCCATCCATCCATCCATCTTCTTCCGCTTATCCGAGGTCGGGTCGTGAGGGCAACAGCCAAAGCAGGGAAGCCCAGACTTTCCTCTCCGCAGCCACTTCGTCCAGCTCTTCCCGCACCGATCCGCCTGTCGATCTCGCGATCCACTCTTCCCTCGCTCTTGAACGTAAATCGACCGGTAGTTGAGAGCTTTTCCTTCCGGCTCAGCTCCTTCTTTACCACATCGGATCGATACAGCGTCCGCATTACTGAAGACGCCACACCGATCTGCTTGTCGATCTCACGATCCACTCTTCCCTCATTAGTGAACAAGACTCCTAGGTACTTGAACAGCTTCACTTGGTGCAGGGTCTCCTCCCCAACCCGTAGATGGCACTCCACCCTTTTCCGGGCGAGAACCATGGACTCGGACTTGGAGGTGCTGATTCTCATCCCGGCCGCTTCACACTCGGTTGCAAACCGATCCAGTGAGAGCTGAAGATCTTGGCCAGATAAAACCATCAGGACCACATCATCTGCATAAAGCAGAGACCTAATCCCGCGGCCACCAAACCGGGACCCCTCAACACCTTGACTGCGCCTAGAAATTCTGTCCACAAAAGAATCTGAACAGAATTGGTGACAAAGGGCAGCCTTGACGGAGTCCAACCCTCACTGGAAATCGTGATGTATCGTGTATAACGATATATCGCCCAGCCCTCGAACGTATACTCGAATATTACGATATAGTAATTTTCTATATCGCACAGAGACAAACCCGCAATATATCGTGTATATCGATATATCGCCCAGCC